>NC_073377.1:62539308-62689308 GCF_028641065.1 Leucoraja erinaceus
TGACCAGCACATTATAGAGCTTCAGCATTATATTCTTGCTATTATATTCCAGTCCTCTCAAAATGAATGGTCGCATCAACATTTTAAATTTGAAAGTGGTTTAGGCCTTGAACCTACAATAAGTCTGTTGGATTGGCAACAATGCAATACGTATATATACCAATAACAGTACAACAGAAGAACCAGCCCTTCTGCCCACTGTCCATGCCGAACGTGATGCCAATACCAACTCTAATTGACTGCACATAATGCATATCCCTTCATTCCCTTCACATCCATGTGGCTGTCCAAAACTTTCATATCTGCCTCCAACACCACCCCAGCAGCGTCTTCCCGGAACTCACCGCTCTCTGGATAAACCTTGCCCCACACATCTCCTTTAAATATTGCCCCTCTCTCATTATGGCCGCAAGTATTTGATATTTCCATCCTGAGAAAAACGTACTTCAGTCTCTTAAACAAGACCACCATACATTTAGATTATAGCTGGCCTATAACTCAATATCATTCGCATCCATACGCTGCATATCGTGACTAATGGTATCTAATAAAAGCAGCAGCAACCCTGATAATGTCTAGTTCTGTCCATAAGCCTTATCATTAGTCATAAAAGTAAACATATTCACACTACACCCTGTTATATTGCTGGTGTCATTTTACTTTTCCACTCTCCTTATTTTTCAGAGACACTAACTAATTATGAAATTTGTGTGAATAAGAGATAATCCCAGATTAGCAAAAGGTTGACAGGAAATGCAGCAGAAATCCAATATAATAAATCATCTGCTTGTGGTGATAATAAAACTGTCAAGAATTGTCAAGGAAACAATCTTAGTCACATGTGAGAAGTCTATCACTGATGCTAAGCATTTCCCAAGAAGACTAATATGTTATTGAACAGATATAGGTTGAGCATGCTTGCAATCAAGAATCCTATTCACAAGTCTTGCATGAAAAAGATTAATGAACCCACAAAAAAAACGTTTTGTCCATTTGATAATATGCAAGGCAATAGGTACTATGATTCCAAACAGAATTTCAGTTCTTCAAAATAACCAGCAGAAAAGAAAGAAACCCATTTAATTTTAAATGTTGAAACAAAAACAAGATTATCTGTAACTATATTGGTCTTGCTATGTGTATATAAATATATTTGTATATGGTTTGAAGCAATTTACATTAATTAACTTCAGGTCGCCCCAGCATTCCTTCTCTCTCCATCCCTCCCCCACCTAATTTGCACAAGCTTCTCATTTTCACCATATAAACACCTTACACCTTTATCATCGTTACTTTTTAGTATCATCGTTTATCATCGTTCTTTATCTCTCCACATCAGAAATCTATATCTCTCGTTTCCCTTATTCCCTAACCAGCCTCGACCCGAAACGTCACCCATTCCTTTTCTCCAGAGATGCTGCCTGTCCCGTTGAGTTACTCCATCTTTTTGTGTCTATCTGAGGTTACTGGGCTTGAAGAAATACCCTCTGCTGCAGTTCCCAATTGATGGATTTGAATCGCACCACAGCCGTGTAAAATTTGAGAATATAAATATTTTTAATTTCATATTTTATTTCCATACAACATAGAGAGAGGGCATATGGCCCATCAAGTCTATGCTGGTGGTTAAATTACTGGTGGTTAGACTCACAAAAAGATAGGAGAGTATGGCCAAGTGTAATAGGGATCGATGTGAAAGGTGAGATGCGTAAGGAATTAAAAGTATTGTATATGAATGCGCGAAGTATAAGAAGTAAAGTAGATGAGCTTGAGGCTCAGTTAGAGGTTGGTAGATATGACATTGCGGGGATTACTGAGACGTGGCTGCAGAAGGATCGGGCCGGGGAACTTAATATTCAGGGTTATACATCCTATAGAAAGGACAGGCAGGTGGGCAGAGGAGGGGGGGTAGAGCTCTGCTGGTGAGGTATGGCATTCAGTCCCTTGCGAGGGAAGACATAGGGACTGACGAGGTAGAGTCACTGTGGATTGAGTTGAGGAATTGTAAAGGTAAGAAGACACTAATTGGTGTTATTTACAGACCCCCAAATAGTAGCCCGGATGTAGGGTGTAAGTTGCAGCAGGAGTTAAAACTGGCAAGTAACAAAGGTAATGTCACTGTGGTGATGGGGGATTTCAATATGCAGGTAGACTGGGAAAATCAGGTTGGTTCAGGACCCCAAGAAAGAGAGTTTGTAGAATGCCTCCGAGATGGATTCTTAGAGCAGCTTGTAATGGAGCCGACCAGAGAAAAAGCAATTCTGGATTTAGTGTTGTCCAATGAACCAGATATGATAACGAGAACTCGAGGTAAAGGAACCACTTGGAGGTAGTGATCATAATATGATTAGTTTTAATCTGCAATTTGAGAAGGAAAACGTTAAGTCGGAAGTGTCAGTGATGCAATTGAACAAAGGGGATTATGAAGGCATGAGAGAGGAGCTGGCCAAGGTAGACTGGAAAGGGATCCTAGCAGGAATGACAGTGGAACAGCAATGGCAGGAATTTCTGGGCATAATCCGGAAGACACAGGATTATTTAATTCCAAAAAGGAAGAAAGATTCTAATGGGGAGTAGGAGGCAACCGTGGCTGACAAGAGAAGTTAGGAATAGAATAAAATGAAAAGAAAAGATGTATAAGACAGCAAAGAGAGGCCGGAAGCCAGAGGATTGGGAAACTTTCATAGGACAACAGAAGGAAAAAAAACGGGCAATACGGGCTGAAAAGAAGAAGTACGAAGGGAAGCTGGCCAGAAATATAAAGAAGGACAGTAAAAGCTTCTTTAGATATGATAAGGGAAAAAGAGTATCAAAGTCAAATGTGGGTCCCAAGGCAGACACGGGTGAAATTATTATGGGCAACAAGGAAATGGCAGAAGAGTTGAATAGGTATTTCGGATCTGTCTTCACTAAGGAAGCCACAAACAATCTCCCAGATGTACTGGAGGACAGAGGATCTAATGCCCCTGTCCCACTTAGGAAACCTGAACGGAAACCTTTGGAGATTTGCGCCCCAACCAAGGTTTCCGTGCAGTTCCCGGGGGTTCCCAGAAGATTTTGTCAGTCTCCCTACCTGCTTTCACTACCTGCAACCTCCGGCAACCACTTGCAACCTCTGGGAACCGCACGGAAACCTTGGGTGGGGCGCAAAGTCTCCAGATGTTTCCGTTCGGGTTTCCTAAGTGGGACAGGGGCATAAGGGGTTGGAGGAACTGAAAGAAATTTTCATTTGGTGAGAAATAGTATTGGGTAGGCTAATGGGACTGAAGGATGATAAATCCCCTGGGCCCGATGGTCTGCATCCCAGGGTCCTCAGGGAGGTGGCTCTAGAAATAGTGGACGCATTGGTGATCATTTTCCAATGTTCAATAGATTCAGGATCAGTTCCTGTGGATTGGAGGATAGCTAAAGTTATCCCACTTTTCAAGAAAGGAGCGAGAGAGAAAACAGGGAATTTCAGAACAGTTACTGACGTTGGTAGTGGGAAAGATGCTGTAGTCAATTATTAAAGAGGTAATAATGGGGCATTTGGCAGTAAAAGGATTAGTCCAAGTCAACATGAAAGGGAAATCATGCTTGACTAATATGGAATTTTTTGAGGATGTGACAAGTAAAATGGATGAAGGGAAGCCAGTGGATGTAGTGTATCTAGACTTTCAGAAGGCCTTTGATAAGGTCCTGCACGGGAGACTGGTGACTAAAATTAGAGCACATGGTATTGTGGGTAGGGTGTTGACATGGATAGAAAATTGGTTGGCAGACTGGAAGCAAAGAGTAGGAGTGAACAGGTCCTTTTCAGAATGGCAGGCAGTGGCGAGTGGAGTGCTGCAAGGCTCGGTGTTGGGGCCGCAACTGTTTACCATATATATTAATGATTTGGAAGAGGGAATTAGGAGCAACTCTAGCAAGTTTGCGGATGACACAAAGCTGGGTGACAGTGTGAACTGTGAAGAGAATGTTAGGAGGTTGCAGGGTGACCTGGACAGGTTGAGTGAGTGGGAAGATGCGTGGCAGAAGCAGTATAATATAGATAAATGTGAGGTTATCCACTTTGGCGGCAAAAACAAGGGGGCAGATTATTACCTCAATGGGGTTAGGTTAGGTAAGGGGGAGGTGCAGTGAGACTTGGGCGTCCTTGTACACTGGTCACTGAAAGTTGGCTTACAGGTACAGCAGGCAGTGAAGATAGGTAATCGAATGTTGGCCTTCATAATAAGAGGATTCCAGTATAGGAGTAAAGAGGTTCTTCTGCAGTTGTATAGGGCTCTGGTGAGACCACATCTGGAGTATTGTGTACAGTTTTAGTCTCCTAATTTGAGAAAGGACATCCTTGTGATTGAGGCAGTGCAGCGCAGGTTCACGAGATTGATCCCTGGGATGGCGGGACTGTCATATGAGGAAAGATTGAAAAGACTAGGCTTGTATTCACTGGAGTTTATAAGGATGAGGGGCAATCTTATAGAAACATATAAAATTATAAAAGGACTGGACAAGCTAGATGCAGGAAAAATGTTCCCAATGTTGGGCGGGTCCAGAATCAGGGGCCACAGTCTCACAATAAAGGGGAGGTCAATTAAGACTGAGGTGAGAAAAAAAATGTTCACCCAGAGGGTTGTGAATTTATGGAATTCCCTGCCACAGAGGGCAGTGGAGGCCAAGTCACTGGATGGATTTAAGAGAGGGTTAGATAGAGCTCTAGGGGCTAGTGGAGTCAAGGGATATGGGGAGAAGGCAGGCGCGGTTTATTGATAGGGGACGATCAGCCATGATCATAATGAATGCTGCGGTGCTGGCTCAAATTAACTACTGATATAACCATTATTTTTATTTTTTTATTTTTTTCTCTCTTCCTCCACTTTTTAAGAAGGGAGGGAGGGAGAAAACATTTGAACAGGGAATTATAGACGAATGAGCCTGATATCGGTGGCGGGGAAGATACTAGGGTTGATTATTAAAGATGTAATAGTGGTGCATTTGGATGACAGTAACAGGATCAGTCCAAGTAAGCATGAATTTATGAAGGGATAATCATGTCTGACTAAGCCTATTTGCTATGTTGGTATTGGGGGTAGGGTATTTTGTCTATGTAGAAATTAATGGGTTCCTTTCAGAATGGCAGGCACTGATTAGTGGGGTACCGCAAGGATCGGTGCTGGGACCACAGCTATTTACAATATATATAAATTATTTATATGAAGGAATCAAAAGTAACATTAGCAAATTTGTCGATGACACAAAGCTGGGTGGCAGTGTGAACTGTGAAGAGGATGCTATGAGGATGCAGGGTGACTTGGACAGGTTGGGTGATGGACAGATGTAGTATAATGTGGATAAATGTGAGGATTTCCATTTTGGTGTCAAGAATAAGAAGGCAGACTGTTATCGGAATGGTGTCAGATTATGAAAAGGGGAAGGGCAACGAGACCTGGGTGTCCTTGTACATCAGTCACTGACAGTAAACATTCAGGTACAGCAGGCAGTGATGAAAGCTAATGGCATGTTGGTCATCATAACAATAGGATTTGAGTATAGGAGCAAAGAGTTCCTTCTTCAGTTGTACAGGACCCTGGTGAGACCACACCTGGAGTATTGTGTGCGGTTTTGAGGAAGGTTATTCTTGCTATTGAGGGAGTGCAGCGTAGTTAATTCCCGGGATGGCAGGGCTGTCATACATGAAAGATTGGAACGACTGTGCTGGGTTTCACTGGAATTTATAAGGATGAGAGCGGATCTTGTAGAAACATATACAATTCTTCATGGATTGGACAAACTAGATGCAGGAAACATGTTCCCGATGTTGCGGCAGTCCAGAACCAGGGGCCATATTTTAAGACTAAGGGGTAGGCCATTTAGAACTGAGATGAGGAAAAACTTTTTCACCCAGTTGTGAATTTATGGAAGGCAGTAGAGGCTGATTCACTGGATGTTTTCGAAAGAGAGTTAGATGACGCTCTAAGGGCTAGAGGAATTAAGGGATATAGGGGAGAAAGCATGAACAGGGTACTGATTGTGGATGATCAGCCATGATCACAATGAATGGTGGTGCTGTGACGAAGGGCCGAATGGCCTACTCCTGCACCTAATTTCTATGTTTCTATGTTTCTAAATTAAGTGACTTTGGTTTGGAAAACAAATGAAATTATTCAAAATCTGAAGTTGAATGGGGCTAAATTAGTCCAGGGACCCTGACAGTCCTTTCAGGTTAGGCAGCGGTTCACTTGCACCTCCTCCAACCTCATCTTTATCACTTGTTCAAAATGTGGACTCTTATACATCGTCGAGACCAAACGTAGACTGGGCGATCGTTTCGCTGACCACCTTTGCTCAGTCTCCTTACCTACCTACCTTATCTCCCGGTTGCTAAACACTTTAATTCTCATTCCCATTCCCACACTGACCTCCTATTTCCTTCGCTACATAGATGCTGCCTCACCCGCTGAGTTTCTCCAGCATTTTTGTCTACCCACACTGATCTTTCTGACTAGGTCTCCTCCATTGTCTGTGTGAGGCTGAATGCAAATTGGAGGAACAACATCTCATATTTTGCTTGGGCAGCTTGCAGCCCAGTGGTATAAATATTGATTTCCCTAACTTTAAGTAACCCTGGCATTCCCTCTCACTCCATCCCTCCCCCACCCAAGTAGCACCAGCTTCTCATTTTCACCCAACAGATGACCAACAATGGCCTTCCTTTATCATCATTTCTTTTTTGCATATCTTTCATTCATTGTTCTTTATCTCTCTATATCATCTATATCTCTTGTTTCCCTTTTCCTAACTAGTCTGAAGAAGGGTCTCAACATGAAACGTCACCCATTCTTTATCTCCAATGTTGTCTGTCCCGCTGAGTTACTCCAGCTTTTTGTGTTTAACTTGGGACTCAAACAGAAGCCAATTGGAGAAGAATCAGGGACAATTATGCTGCCATGTTTGACCCTGAACTTTACATGTCATGAAGTATCTAAGATACTTTGGACTGTAGGCAAGCATTTAAATGTCAAGTTTGTCACAGAATCTCGTCTCTAATGAGGTGATGATAATTAAATAGGTAGAAAAATGTGAAACAGATATTTTTGAAATTTAATGTTAAATAGCAATGTTAAATTAATAAACAAATTATAGGAAGCCAATTGGAATTGCTCATTGAAGAACATAGCAACAAAGGCAATTCAAATGAATATGATATGAAATTACGATAAAATGACATATTCTGTAAATATTTAAAAGAAAAGAATGAGCAGTGATGGAAAACCAACAAATGGAAAAAAAAAGAGTAATGACAAAAATGATGTTGGCAACTGTTGTCAGTTAAAAGTATTAGATAATGTTATTCACATATTACCTATAAAGCATAGTTTCTGAACTGAAAACACCCAGCATTCAGTTTGAGAATATACTTTGGATATTCCAGAAAATATATATTTAACTATCTCAAACCAAATGAAGCTTTTCTTACGCAACACCGGTTTACATAAAGACAAAGCTTTTCTTTGATAGATGAATTAAATTCTGCATAATGTATTCAAAACACAAAATTAATTACTACTGCCAAGATATACATTATTTGAAAGTGAAAAGGCTCAATTCAGAACGCTGACAATTCTGATTAATATTGAACTAAATCTTGCGTCAGAACACTGCCTTCAATTCACAAAGAGAACAATTATTATATCATTAAACAGATAAGTCTTTTAGCAAGTTATGCATAGTTCATAGCAATTCATGATTATTTTTAAACATACAGAACTTTCCTCACAAGATGAAGACTCAAAGTAAGAAGCTACACATTGTCTTCACAATGACATTCACTGGTACATGTATTGACCGACAGTGCCAAGAGAATATTCATGGAAAGTCCATCAGTCTCCAAGAAAAGCTGATTTATGAAAAGGTTTGCAAATGTACTGTCAAAATATATTCACCATGCCACCTCACTTGAATTGTTGGTCTGCAGCGGAGGCAGTGTCTGCCTGTGACTCACCATCACATAGGAGTTGTAGGAAAAGTTTTAGGGAGGTGTTACAAAAGCACAAGAATATGTGCATCCCTCTTGAGGGAAGGTTGTGTTCTTACATTTCTGTCCTTCAGTTAGATTATTCTTTTGGACTACTTCCCACTTGGTTGCCAGATGGCAAATTGGTTCTCATCTTGATTGGTAATGAATCAGAGGACCTGAATTCATCATCATCGGCGGTCACTCGAAATGAGTATGACTATCCTCTCCTCTCCATAGGCTCGTCTACTTGTGGGTCTGCAGATGGCTGTAGAGGCCAATCTGCCATCCACACACCTTGCTGCAACGTGGGCAGTGGAGACTGGCGGTGGTCCAGCTCATGACTAAGGGCTTCCAGATCTCACAATCCTGCCCCCGTCACCACTTGCTGATCGCCATAGGACTTAATCCAGGATGTAAGGGTGGATTCCCTATATGGAGGACGCCTGTGCGTGATTTTGTTTAACGTGGGGAGACTGGTGCACAGACAGCCACCACACCGTTCTTGACAGATCTGGGTCAGGATCGAGTGGCATGGAGTCCAAGACGGCCAGAGACCCTTTTCTGCTGCAGCCTTCATCCGCCTTCCCAGCTGTTGTGATGCTCCACTAAAGTGTGCCATCATCCTCCACCTGTTCCACCTGGTCTTGGTTGGATTGCTCTTTGTCAGAGACCTCCCCCTCTACCTTACCGCCATGGGCAGCCCTACCAGCAGCATAGCTCCAGAGGGCATCTCTCTTAGGATCTTAGGACCACACAAACTCTCCACCACGACAAGGTGACAGGAATCGAGTGGCATGGAGTCCAAGACGGCCAGAGACCCTTTTCTGCTGCAGCCTTCATCCGCCTTCCCAGCTGTTGTGATGCTCCACTAAAGTGTGCCATCATCCTCCACCTGTTCCACCTGGTCTTGGTTGGATTGCTCTTTGTCAGAGACCTCCCCCTCTACCTTACCGCCATGGGCAGCCCTACCAGCAGCATAGCTCCAGAGGGCATCTCTCTTAGGATCTTAGGACCACACAAACTTCTCCACCACGACAAGGTGACAATCCACAGAGAATTGATGGGCCAATGAGTCTATAGTTTTAGACACAAAATGCTGGAGTAACTCAGCAGGACAAGCAGCATCTCTGTGGAGAAGGAACGGGTGGCGTTTCAAGTTGAGACCCTTCTTCAGACTATAATTTTCTTTCTTCCTCCTTATCCTCATCCCCATTACCCCATCAACCCAGCCTGCCACGCAAATGTAAGGAAAATCTGTACTCTTTACCTTACTTTCCTTATAGATCAAAATATTGCTACAACAAATGTTTCTACTGTTGCCCGCCCTATTGTCCCACTGGCATACTTTCTGAGATACCTTCCCCTTTGTCACTTCCCTCACTTCTATTTCCTTCTCTTCTGTGTCGCATTACTTGACTCCCCAATGAGCCAATGAAAATGCCTGGTCAGCAAAGGAGATTAATTCAAACAACCTACGGCTACCCCGTCTACCTACAACGACATGGCGATCCCACTACAACTGCACCTACGACTACAAAATGATAGATTTTCTCCATGGCGACCAATTACAACATGTTGAAAAATTTGCTGCGACCATACTGAGGACATGACCAGAATGCGGGAACTCCTTGCGACCATGAAGGAGACTCACCAGAGACCACCAACGAACATGTGGTGACCATGTGGCGATCATGAGGCGAGGGCAGAGCCTCCTGCACTCGCTTAAAAAGTCGCCTAAGTGGGACAGGCCCTTTAGGGATCACAGAAATGTAATGCTATGTTCAGGGCAGGTCTGGCCCTGGCTGGTTAAGGTGACTAGGAGAAAGGACTGTGCATTGTCTAGAAACATAAAGGGAAATGGGAAAGCCTCAAAGTTAGTGGGTATACAGGACTGTGAATCCTTCCTGCAATCAGGTGTGTTATGAAGTACAACTCTTCAGTCATGTTGCCTTTGGTTACCTAATGCCTGGGAAACCGGATTGGTCATCGTTAGCTCATTGACTGCCCATTCCCAAGCCAGCTCCGAAAAAAAGCTGGACATTGCTCAGCATCAAGGCCGGGTGAGTTCAGGTTAAGACGTTAAACAGCTTTAACTTCCAGCTAACTCAAACCTATCCATTCGAGTGGTTAACATTGCCATCAATGCAAAGCACCATATTGCAGGAGGCAGATCACCATAGAAACAAGAACAATTCCAAACCAGCCCAGTAAATAAAAAAAACATGTGAAGTGTCAATCAATCATGCCTTGTTTTTACAGTCAGCTATTGTTGAAAAGCCACCACCACAGAGCTGTGCTCGATATTACAAAGAGCTTTTTAGACGCTTGACAGAATTCAGAGTGGAAGTCAACAGAGCTGCAATACAACTGATACAGGCACACCTTCTACTTCTTGATAGCACTATCTCTCATGATATCTTCCTGATGCTCAATATATCACAGCTTTATGCTTTTGCAGACATACAGATTGCTCGTGAAGCAGAAAATCTGACCAAGAGAACTGTGCATGGCAATGAACCGAATTGAAGAAAATGGAATTATCCCAACAAACCTGAGTTGACTAGAGGGACATCACACGATGGTGGTGTTTAAGGGCATGGTTTTAAGTTGAGGGGAGGGAGGTTTTTAAAGGGAATCTAAGGGGTAACCGTTTTTTAACAGAGAGCGATTCATATCACACTTGCCACAGGTGGTGGTGGAATCAGATAAACGTAATACATTTAGGAGACATTTAGACAGACATTAATTAGGCATGTCATAGAAGGATACAGTCCTAATGCGGGGAAATGGAAATAATGTAGGTTGACAAAATGGCTGGCATAGGCATGATGGGCTAAAGGGCCTGTTTTCATACATAGTCATAGAATCATAGAGTGATACAGTGTGGAAACAGGCCCTTCGGCCCAACTTGCCCACACTGGCCAACATGTCCCAGCTACACTAGTCCCACCTGCCAACGTTTGATCTATATCCCTCCAAACTTGTCCTATCCATGTACCTGTCTAACTGTTTCATAAATGTTGGGATAGTCCCTGCCTCAACCACCTCCTCTGGCAGCTTGTTCCATACACCCACCACCCTTTGTGTAAAAAGGTTACTCCTCATATTCCTATTAAATATTTTCCCCTTCACCTTAAATCTCTGGTCCACGATTCACCTACTCTGTGCATCTGCTCGATCAATTCCTCTCATGATTTTATACACCTAAATAAGATCACCCTCATCTTCCTATGCTCTCAGGAATAGTCCCAGCCTACTCAACCTCTCCCAATAGCTCAGACCCTCTAGTTCTGGCAACATCCTTATGAATCTTCTATGTACCCTTCCCAGCTCGACAACATATTTCCTATAACACTGTGGCCAGCTTATAACATGGTGCCCATGCTGCACAACACTAAGACAAATGGATTATGCGTTTCATCTAAGGTAGACATTTGGATATATTTTAGAAACCTGTAACATATTAGCATTTTGTTGCAACTGCATTTTAATTTTAACAGACCCAAAAGGTTGTTTCAATTCTGATGTTATGTTATAAAAAATAATAGTTTATTATTGTATTCTTAATAAACTGACAATTTATGTCGTGCATTTATGTGAAAAAATAGTCTATTAAGTGAAAATTAAAATTAAATCAGGTGGAAATAAAAAATGCGTTTCAAATTAGAGTGTAAGCTCACTTTGCAAACGTTTGCTCCTTTACTGGTACAACAATAAATAACAGAGGAAAAAAATTGCAGAAAGCTTGGCATTTCATGATAGAGATAGAGATTGGGCGGGCGGCACAGCGGTAGAGTTGCTACCTTACAGCGCAAGGTAATCGGATTCAATCCTGACTACGGGTGCTTCTCTGTACAGATTTTGTGAGTTCTCCCAGTGACCTGCATGGGTTTTCCCCAAGATCTCAGTTTCCTCCAACACTCCAAAGACGCACAGGTTTATAGGTTAATTGGCTTGGTATAATTGTCCCCAGTGTGTGCGTTAATGTGCGGGGGTCGCTGGTCGGCAGGGACTCAATGGGCCATAGGGCCTGTTTCCACTCTATCTCTAAACTATACAAAACTAAACTAAATTAAGTATCGTAATAGAATTATACAATGAATGACATGCAACACATCGCATGACAAGCATGACAGGCATACAAACTTAACCTGAATTACTTCAATTGTGACATGATCTTTTGAAACTGCACCAAACAAGATCTCATCCATCAGCATTTCCCTTTGGCAGGTATTACTGACTGTCTTTGCATTCCTTTGCATTGATTAACATGTAATCAGTGCCAAAGGCCTATTCGTGCTGGTGGGGCATCAATAGAATTCACCTATAGCCTGAAACATATTCTCTTGGTGCACAATTCTCTTTGCCAATGTGATTAACTGTTCACAAACAATCCCCTTTGAGACACGAGTATTATTTACATATACAGAAAATGCTAGAAACATTGACCAGGTCAGGCAACATCTGTGGAAAGAGAAATAAAGGGAGATATCCAATTAGTTTAAGGTAGGAGCGAAGATGGGGAAGTATGGGTGGAGCAAAGGGAATATCTTTGATAGTCTTTAGACTTCAGAGATGCAATGGAAACAGGCCCTTCGGCCCACCAACTCCTCATCAACCAGCGATCACTGCATACACAAGCACTATCCTACACCCTTGGGACAATTTACAATTTTACCAAACTCAATAAAGCTACAAACGTGCACGTCTTTTGGAATGTGGAAGCAAACCGGAGCACCCGGAGAAACCCACGCAGACACAGGGAGAATGTACAAACTGAGTTCAGACAGCACCTATAGTCAGGTTCGAACACTGATCCCTGACACCATAAGGCAGCAACTCTACCACTGCAGCATTATGCCAACCTAGGGATAGGGTGAAACCAAACAATTTAACATGGCAGTATTACCTTGTTTTCTGTGTATATTATGCTTGAATAATAGCAACACTGTAAGACATATCCAACAGACCGAGCTAAATTACAAGGGAGGAAAAATTGAGCCGAAATAACAGATGGGTGACTGGTGGAAATGGTTAGACAGGCAGAAAGAAAAAGCAAATCACTTAAATTGGAGAAGTCAGTATTGGCTATGAAAGGCTGCAAAATGCCCAGAGAGAATATAAGGTTAATTTGGCCTTGTTGGCACAGTGCAGGGGAATGTGGGATGGTCAACTAAAGCAGCAGGGAACAGAAAGTTTAGGATCAATTCTGTGCACTGAACACCCCACCAAAAATAGATGACCTCCATCTCTGTCTGGTTTCTCCAATAGAAAAGAGACCACATTGTGAACACTAAAAAAAGTGGACTGGAGTGCAAGTGAATTACTGATTCTCCTGGAAAAAATGTTTGGCTCCCTGATTGGTGGGAAGGGGAAAGACGAAAGCACAGCTGCAGTTGGAAAGGTCAGTGAGAGAGGGAAAGGGCAGTCGAGATGGAAGGGTCAGCCCGGGAGTCATGAAGGGAGCAATTGCTTTCAAATGCTTAAAGGTGAGGAGTGGGGATAGAATATGTGTCTGTTGTTACAATTATGTTAGTGCTGGTAGAAATTGCGAAGAATAAACAGTTGAATTTGGAGGCCAGTGGGGTGGAAGGTTAGAACCAGGGAACTGTATTCTTGTTCAGTTTAGGAGAGGAGGTGAGAGCACAGGTATGGAAGATGAATGAGATACGATCAAAGGGCTCTGTCCTTGCCATGAGCTACGGTCCAGAAAGAAGCAAGATTGAAGTAGCATCTCTTTTATTTCAATAATAATAATAATAATAATAATAATAATAATAATTATTATTATTATTATTATTATTATTATTATTATTATTATTATTATTATTATTATTATTATTATTATTATTATTATTTGTAGTGGTAGTATTAGTAGTATTCAACAAAATTAGGCTCAAGGTATTGTCAGTAATGTATTCATCTGAGTTGGGTATTGAAACAATGAATAGAATATAACAGGTAATTTTCAGGTTGGAAGCTTGTGATGAACAGGGTACAGTATGGTTTGCTGCTAGGAGCCAGTTGGTCATAATCTACAATGATAGAACATGGGCATCAAACATGATAAATCAGATTAAAACTGGGCTATGAAAAGGTTGCAGATAGACTTTGGAAGGATGGTCATGGTAGTTGATTGAACAAAGATGATACAACAACAATATGGACAATGTGATGCCTAGTGTAGAAATACAGCATGGAAACAGGCCCTTCAGCCCACCAAGTCCGCGCCGACCAGCAATCCCCATAGGATAGAACTATCCTACATACTAGGGACAATTTAAAATGTTTTCAGAAGCCAACTAACCTACAAACCTGAACGTCTTTGGAGTGTGAGACAAAACCTTAGCACTCTGGGAAGACCCTCGCGGTCACGGGGAGAACATACAAACTCTTTACAGACAGTACCCGTGGTCAGGATCGAACCCAGGTCTCTGGTGTTATAAGGCAGCAGCTCGACTGCTGCGCCACTGTGCCGCTCCTAAATGCCGTCCAGATTGATAAAAGAAGGCGGAGTGTAGGGACGGTTTCGAAGTTGCTGCAAATAAGAGGCAGGTGGATGTCCACAGACACAAATCAGTGAAAGTTAACATGCTGGTTCAACCAGCATTTAGGAAGGCACAACATATTTTTGCAAAGAGGATTTGAGTACCATAGTATAGATCCTTTGCTCCTATTATATAGAGCCTTGGTCAGGCCATATCTGTGATTTAGTCTTCCATCCCATCTGAAGTTTTGGATATTCTTACCATAGAGATTGTGCAGGAAAGATTAATCGGATTAATTTCTGGTGTGGTAGATTTGGCAACAGTTTACTCGGTGAATACTCTTATCTAGAAGAATGACATGTGTTCGTCTAGACATGTGTTCTTATTGAAAGACACAAAATTCTCACTGGGTTTTTCATGGTAGACACAAGATTAATGTTATTTTTTTTTGGCTGTAGTGCATGAACCAAGTGCTATCCCAGAATGAATGATAAACCATTCAGGACAGGGATGAGAAAATCATTTCTTCATCTGGAATATAGTAAATCTTCGGAATACTCTACCCAAGAGGTATATGTGGCTAGCGCAGGGACACTCAGTTATAGGATCACCTGTGATCGTATTGAATAGCAGTCCAGATTTGTGGTGCTTAATGACATATTCTGCTTCTATTTTTTAATGTTATTTGTGCACGTTATCAAAACAATGTACATGAGAAGGAGTTTCTTCCCAGAGGCCATTGGGACTGTAAACTTCTATCTCACCAAGGACTAACTTACTGTACCAATTTACTGTTGTGTGGTGTCTTCTTAAAATTGCTGGGGGGTTTTGTTTTTTCTCTCCAGCAAATATGTAATTACTGATTCTGTTCCATTCTGTTTCTAGTTTTTTTGCACAATCTGCAAGCATTGACACTTTTCATTTCACTGCACATCTCATATGCGTATGTGACGAATAAACTTGTCTTGACTTGACTTGAACCGTACTCCAACAGGAATGAAGGAGAGAAAAAAATTGCGACAACATGGGAATGATCAGCAAGACAGAAATATATATATATATATGTGTGTGTGACAGAGTATAAGTTTCATGTGCATTTTGAAACTAAAATTGTTTTGGATATGGAAGGATGCTCATCAAATTATTAGTCACCAGAATTCATTGGTGCAATATAATGCAATGAATTACACCAATTAGAAGTAGCTGCTTTCTCAGTAAATGAATGTGTTTGGTTTTTCTTTTAATTACTGACAATGTCTAGGTCATGCATAATTTATTCATTGTATCCAAAGAAAGTTTGAAACAAAAACAGTATACATTTATTAACTTTCAATAAGAATGCAGGCGTTTGAATTTCAAAGGTGAGGTTACTTGTGTCTTTCAAATGACAGCAGCTTTACTTGAATGCTTTAATACATTTTTCATCAGTACTTTTTATGCACCACTCTTTATGCACCACTTCTGGATATTTGCTATTCCAAAACTGTACATCTAAGCTTGAGCATATTTGATTATTTAGGGAGAAAGGCGAGTTACTGAATGAACACTGCCCTCTACTGAAATGAATTAATTCATTGTATAATTTTAATTGTATTTGTCAGATACAGTTCACTTTTTGTGAACATAATGGCCCATGTAATATGGGAAAATGCCAGAGTAATTGTTAGTGCCTGAAGACTTTTGCTATTTTTCATACAAATGTGGAAGTCCTGAAGTCAGTGTGAGTTATTCACTATTGTTTTCTGCATTAGGTTAAAATTTTAGCATTTGTTAATTTTTTTTTAATTTTCAGGTGCCTTTATGCATCCTAGTTGTGCTTGCATGTTTTATATACTTTTAAATGAATATGTTTTTAACAATTATAATTTGGTTGCTTTTCCTTTAATGACTGCAGCATTCAGAAATATTCAGTTTCGGATAGCTCAGTTTAGGTTAAGTTAAGGGTTAGGTTTATTATTGTTACATATATCGAGTTACAGTGCAAGATGTTGTTTTGCATGCCATTCAATACTACACATAAATAAAATCTGGCCAAACTCAAGTACAATAGATAGAGTGAAGGGAAAGATACAGAGTGCAGAATACAAATCCTTGTACAAATCAATTGAATCACTGAGTTATACAGCATGGGAACAGGCCCATTGGCACAACCTGCCCATGCCGACCCAAAATGCTAGTCCCACCTGCCGGGGTTTGGCCCATATCCCTCGAAACCTTTGCTATCCATGTGCCTGTCCAAATGCCTTTTAAATGTTATTATGGTTCCTGCCTCAACTACCTCCCCTGACAGCTTATTCTATATACTCACCACCCACTGTGTGAAAAGGTTGCCCCTCAGCTCCCTTTAAAGTTCCTTCCAACCGTAAACTAGGTAGGATAGAGCATTCAAATTATGATGTTTTCTATCTAAAATGCTGTACACAAACAGCTAGCTTTTCTCTGTTAACCAACAAGAAAATATTATTCTTACTCTATCTTCCTTTCCCATTTTTTTTAATCTCTTTCATATTCTTCCACATCTTCATTTCTCTTCTTCATTGCATCTCACTCCTAATTCAAGACAATTGCAAAGCTGGCAAAGTGAAGCTCAACCCATTAGAAGAAGAAATGTAATTCTGGACTGAAGTTGATATCAAAGAACCCAAACAAATTGGAAGCTATGCAAATCCCAGTGTGGGCGTTCTTTCATTGGAGATCGGTTTGCTGAATTATATTATCTTATGCATTTTAAAGATGCAAGGGAATATATAATGCAGGAGAATTTGCAGATTTCTGGGCACCATGTTATAGGAAGAATGTTGTTAAGCTGGAAAAGATGCAGAGAAGATGGATATTGCCAGGACTCAAGGGCCTGAGCTATAGGGAGAGGTTGAGCAGGCTTGGACTCTATACCTTGGAGCGCAGGAGGATGATATGGGCCAAATGCAGGCAGGTGGGGCTTGCATAAATGGGACATGTTGGTCTGTGTGGGCATGTTTGGCCAAAGGGTCTGTTTCCACGCTGTATGACTATGACTCTCTATGACTCTAATTGCTGCAGTACTTAACTTTTTTTATTTGGCATGTTATTGGCAGCAGGGACTTAAAAAGCATTTACTTGGGGCAGAAAATTGGCTGATGTTTTACAGTCAACAGTGAAATAGCAGAGCATACTCTGAAAGAAATCCCCTCACCGATCTCTCCGAACCAAGCAAGATTTTCAGTATGGCTCTTACTGTAGTATGGCTCGCCCAATATTGGGAAAATTTTTCCTGCATCTAGCTTGTCCAGTCCTTTTATAATTTTATATGTTTCTATAAGATACCCCCTCATCCTTCAAAACTCCAGTGAATACAAGCCTAGTCTTTTCAATCTTTCCTCATATGACAGTCCCGCCATCCCAGGTATCAATCTCGTGAACCTACCTGCACTGCCTCAATCACAAGGTTGTCCTTCCTCAAATTAGGAGACCAAAACTGTACACAATTCTCCAGATTTGGTTTCACCAGAGCCATATACAACTGCAGAAGAACCTCTTTACTCCTATACTGAAATCTTCTTATTATGAAGGCCAACATTCCATTAGCTTTCTTCGCTGCCTGCTGTACCTGTAAGCCAACTTTCAGTGACCGGTGTACAAGGACGCCCAGGTCTCGTTGCACCTTCTCCTTACCTAACCTAACCCCATTGAGATAATAATCTGCCCCCTTGTTTTTGCCGCCAAAGTGGATAACCTCACATTTATCTATATTATACTGCATCTGCCACGCATCTGCCCACTCAACATGTCCAGGTCATCCTGCAACCTCCGAACATCCTCTTCACAGTTCACACTGCCACCCAGCTTTGTGTCATGTGCAAACTTGCTAGTGTTCCTCCTAATTCCCTCTTCCAAATCATTAATATATATGGTAAACAGGTGTGGCCCCAACACCGAGCCTTGCGGCACTCCACTCGCCACTGCCTGCCATTCTGAAAAGGACTTACCTAACTTAACCCCATTGTTTTTGCCGCCAAAGTGGATAACCTCACATTTATCTATATTATACTGCATCTGCCACGCATCTGCCCACTCAACATGTCCCGGTCATCCTGCAACCTCCGAACATCCTCTTCACAGTTCACACTGCCATTGAGTTGATTCAGCATTTTATGTCTATTTTTAGTTTAGTTCAGTTTAGTTTAGTTTAGAGATACAGCGTGGAACATGCCCTTTGCCCACCAAGTACACGCCGACAAGCAATCCCCCCACATTAACACTATCCTAGACACACTAGGGACAATTTACATTTTATAGAAAGCCAACTAACCTACAAACCTGTACGTCTTTGGTGTGTGGTAGGAAATCGAAGATCTCGGAGAAAACCCACATGGTCACAGGGAGAATGTGCAAACTTCGTTCTGACAGCACCAGTAGTCGGGATCGAACCCGGGTCTCCGGCGCTATAAATGCTGTATTGCTGCGCCACCGTACCGCTCTCTATCTTCAGTAAAAACCACCATCCGCAGTTACTTTCTACACAATAAAGTAAGAGGCAAGTGTCATTAAGATACAAAAGCTACAATACCAAACCAAATATTCAAAGAATATTATTTTAAAATACTGTGGAATTCTTTATTATCAAAATAATTGAATAAAAATCCACTGTAATAAACATTAGCTTTTACACTAGAAAGCAGCAGGAAGGTTGTTCAGTAATCCTGATGACTTAGTGTGCCATCCAAAACCTTAATACCGTCTCAATTAAGATTTAATATTTCAAAGGTTTGGTGGCAAGAACAGGAAGGCAGATTATTATCTGAATGGTGTCAGGCTAGGAAAAGGGAAGGTGCATCCACAAGACACAGTCAACACAGAATTAGTTAGATTTAGCACTTAGGGCTAAAGTAATCAAGGGATATGGGGAAAAAGCAGAAACAGGGTACAGATTTTAGATGATCAGCCATGATCATATTGAATGGCGATGCTGGCTCGAAGGGTCGAATGGCTTACTTCTGCACCTATTTTCTATGTTTCTATGTTTTTTCTATGTTTCTGATCTTTATGTTATCACGGTCTTATTTTGTAACAGTTTCCAGCAATTAATCAGCCCAGTGTCTTATTTAAATTAATAAAGCATGCATAGTTTATCAATATGAAACATTCATGCCATATTTTTTTCTCTCCACATATGTTACCTGACCTCGCATTCCTTTAATACATTGACATAGAGAGCAAGATCTATTTATTTTTACCTGATGATTGTCATTCAGGTCCTATTGCCGCTGTAGAACTGTCAGAGCTTATGGGGAGGAGGCAGGAGAATGGGGCTAAGAGGGAAGGACACTGTAGATCAGCCATGATTAAATGGCAGAGCAGACTTGATGGGCCCGATGGCCCAATTTTGCTCCTATCACATGAGCTTATGAACACCCCTCTGAAGAAATAAGCATTCACTCATCTGCGTCTGACGTTTCTTACTGATCCACAAGCTCGAGGAAATCATGACATGTAGTTGCCATGTTGAGTTTAGTTTTAGTTTATTTAGTTTAGAGATAAATTGTGGATACAGGCCCTTCGGCCCACCGAATCTGTGCCGACCAATGATCACCCATACACTAGTTCTATCCTACAAACTAGGAACAATTTACAGAAGGCAAATGACCTACAAACCCACACAACTTTGGAACGTGGGAGGAAACTGGAGCACCCAATGAAAATACACGCGGTCACAAGGAAAATGTATAAACTCCATACAGACAGCACCCATCGTCAGGATCAAACCAGGGTCTCAGGCGCTGCCAAGTAGCAACTCTACCGCTGCACCACCATGCCGGCCCGTCAACTCTAAACCATCTGCTTTTCTCCGTTCATTCTGTCAGCCCAATATTTACATTTTGAAGAATAGTTTACTTTGACAATTCAAAGATTGAAACTTTAATCACTGTTTGAGATTTCTGCGCAGTGTTTAATTCTAAACTAAAACTGCTCTTTCAAGGTGTTCATTTGAAGTTATGTTTTAAAATGTTTTGTACTCATCACAGCGATGAGCAACAATGATCAGACTGGAAACATTATGAACTTTCATGCCTGGAGCAATAATAGTAAGATTAAACGAGAACTTACCAGTTTGAAGTTTGATCTTTATTTTATGAGGAGTTACGTCGAGGGATTACATGAAGACTCCGCCAGCACGCATGCGCAACATTATTCAAAGCAGCGGTGTGAAATCACAGATAAGATGAAATAAACATAGTAAGATAAGAAGAACTAGAATACCAGTTAACCTTTATGATAGAGGGCGGGCATGGAGGGCACGTAATCGAGCGACGTAATTCCTCATAAAATAAAGATCAAACTTCAAACTGGTAAGTTCTCGTTTAATCTTACTACTTTACTTCGGAGTCACGTGAGTGACTACGTGAAGATTTTAAAGATCTGTGATTTCATGCCGTGGAACGAGTCCATGCTTCACTCACTGCCGTAGTTGACCAAGGGAGGAAGTATGTTATTGTATTTAAACATGAATCAGAAATTCAAGACAATAGTGAATTTATTTTAACAAAATAATCATACTCCCTATCATTTGGGATAAATCATATTACGGAACTTAAAATTGTTTCTGCAAATACCGCAGGTTTGGTAATCGGCTTATTGTAAAAAAGTTGGAAGATCTTCTCCCTGGACCATCCTGCTGTAGCGAGGATGTGGTCCATAGGCACTTCCATATCCCTTGCTGCCGATGTTGCTGCAGCCCTGGTGGAATGAGATTTGAAAGTGTCAGTATCCATCCCTGCAGCTCCCAAAACCTGTCTGAGGCACGTAGAGATGGTCTGTACTGATACCCTGTTATGAGGCTGTTTATGGCTGATCCATAAACCCAATTCACTGTCTCTAAGGTTTTTAGTGGTCTCTAAGTATAGCAATAGGTGTGTCACTACACACAGTCGGGTATCCGTAGGGTATGACCGAAATTCGAGATTGAGGCCCAGAAATTCTAGGACATTGGTAACAGAGGCTGAATTGTACGATATATCAGTCCTTGTACAATATATCTCCCATTTCCTGATATATGAGAGGTATTGCTTCCTTGTGGATTCTCAGTATGCCACCATGATCATGTTCATTGTTCTATCCATCAGCCCCAGATCCAGGAATGGTCTCTTTAAATTCTGCAAATCAACAGATTGATCCTGTCATGGCATGGGTGACTTTTGCCTGTTACAGGATGGACCAACCAAATCTGGTCGTTTGGTGACGAACATACATGGTTTTGAGACCATGTTGAGAACCAGCGGGAACCATGGCTGAGTAAGCCAATCGGGTACCACCAAAATACCTCACGCAGAGTCTAATTGTGTTTTGCGTAAGACCCGACTGATGAGGCAGAAGGGGGGAAAAGCGTAGAAAAACAATTTCCCCCAGTCCAGCGAGAAAGTGTCCATCGCTGCTGCCCCAGGGTCTGGTTCCCAAGCGACATATGTTGGCAACTGGTGATTTAGTCTAGATGCAAATAGATTGATATCTGGTGTTCCATATTGCGTTACAATATCAGCAAATACTTTGTGGTCCAACATCCATTCAGTGTTGTCATTAAATTTACGTGATCTAGTGTCTGCCACTGTATTGAGTTTACCTAGCCAGATTGTCACATGATATTGATTTGATTCTACCCATATGATTAATATATGCCACCACTGTGGTATTATCGATTTGTAGGCGGACATGCAGATGGTGCATTGTGGAGCAATATGCTTTTAGCCCATAAAAAACACTCAACATCTCTAAATAATTATACCTATGTTTGTAGTAACGATGATTTTACTTCGGAGTCACGTGAGTGACTACGTGAAGAACCCGCCAGGACGCATGCATGTCATATCGCTTCACGCATTGCGAAACAACAGGCGGGATGGAGCGTTCCCTCGCAGCAGTAATTTTGAAACCGAGACCGTAGGAAAGTGAATTAAGCTGCGGTCGTTTTTTTTGTTTCCCGCGCTGTTTTTTACAGGGGGGAAACTGGACAAAAATAGAGTCCACAAGGGCTGCGTCTAAAGCTGGCTGGGGAAGGACCGCGGAGTTGCGGGCAGCCAGCAGCAGCTGAAGGCACCAGCATCACCATGAGTGGGATCAGCTGTGCCCGACTTAGCACCCGTGCCGGCCAGATCAACACCACGGCCGGGCGGGAAGACTATACAGAACAGAGCCGTTGACTCTGACAAGTCGAAACGGCAAGCAGGGGGAGCATTCCCATGCAGCGGCAAGTTTTTAAAAAACCAAGACCGACAGGTAAGGGAATTACTGCGGTCGTGTTTTGTTTCCCGTGTCTGTTTCTTACAGGGGGAAACTATGGACAAGAGTCCACAAGGGGTGCACTGGCTGGGAAAAACCGCGGAGTTGCGGGCAGCCAGCAGCAGCCAAAGGCACCAGCATCACCGTGAGTGGGATCAGCTGTGCCCGACTTGGCACCCGCACCGGCCAGATCAACACCATGGCCGGGCGGGAAGAATGCGGAGGGAGCGTTCCCCCGCAGCGGCAAGTTTAAAACCGAGACCGACAGGTAAGGGAATTACTCTGCGGTCGTTTTTTGTTTCCCGTGCTGTGTTTCACAGGGGAAACTATGGACAAGAGTCCACAAGGGCTGCACTGGCTGGAAAGAACCGCGGAGTTGCGGGCAGCTAGCAGCGGCTGACGGCACCAGATCACCGTGAGTGGGATCAGCTGTGCCCTACTTGGCACCCGCACCGGCCAGATCAACACCACGGCCGGGCGGGAAGGCTATACGGAACAGAGCCGTTGACTCTGACAAGTCGGACTGCAAGAAATGCCGCTGGGACCAGCGTTGCTGGGGCCAAATGGAGCGGCTTATGGAGCAGATGCTCCAATGTAACAGATTCCGGGAGATGGAGTCTAGTCACCATGGGTTATACAAAACACCCACAGCAGCACCTTACGTAGGGCTGCACAGTGCATCTCCCTCGTCAGAGGGGAGTGCTGGGGGTCTATTCTGGGCTGACCCTGAAGAGGGGTTTGCTGAACAAACAACAAGTGTGCAGGGGGTGCAGGAAGGAGAAAGAAGGAGCTCGATGAGAGGACCTCCCACACTCAAAAACAGCACCCTCACGCACCCACCTGCAGAGCAAGACAATCAGAAGCTGGTGAAAGCTCAAAGGCCGGACATACAGGACAGCAGTCTTTTTTAGGCCATGGCCCAGACCGGCCTTCGTGGAAAATGCGCAAACCCCAAACCCAAACCCAGACACGGAACCTCAACCTCCTCGAAGACTACACAGGAAGGGGTAAACTTCATTTCACTTCAGGGTCACCTTCTCTAACTTCAAATAACTCTTGCATCCTTCCTGTCACCATCCCTCCCCCACCCAAGCTGTAGTAGCTTCAAAGTCATCTTGTTAACTCTCATTGTCTGTAACTTATTTTCACCTAGTTCATAGCTAACAATGGCCTGTTTCCTTTATCACCATTACTTTTTTGTATATCTTTCATTCATTTGTTCTTTATCTCTCCATAACACTGTTGCTATCTCCCCTTTCCCCTGACTCTCAGCCTGAAGAAGGGTCTCAACTCAAAAAACACCACCTGTTCCCATTTCTCCAGAGATGCTGTCTGACCCGCTGAGTTACTCCTGCTTTTTGTGTCTATCTTCAGACCAAACCTGTAATTTGTATTCCAGGTGCAGTCTCACCAGAGCTTGATGTAATTCCAGAAAGATGTCTTTACACTCGTACTCAATTCCACTTGCAATAAAGGCAAACATACTGTGTGCCTTCCTAATGCTTCTTCTTCCCGAATGTTAACCTTCAGTGATTCATTTACAAGGACACTGTGGTCCCTTTGTCGTTTCCTAAACTCCCATAAACAACTCATGTCTTACATCTTAATAGTTTGCTTAGTATGGATTTAAGACTTTGGTTTCGGGTTGAGCTAAATTTCTTTCAGTCTTTGCATAAAATAAATCAGACTTTGTTCACATCCCTATGGGCCTTTCAATTTACCGGATGATTAATTAACCTTTTCACATTGCAAAATACCAGATCACACAAGCTTGTTCTATCATTATCAGCAATGGGCATGTCATCATCTGCCATGTGTCCAGATCTATGCAATGCAGCACAGAGGTACGTAACATTTTGGAGGTCATTTAACTACTATGCTCCTAGATTCAGCACTGAGTCCAGGGTGGTTCTGTAACATACTGTGTTGAGGAGTTGGACACACTTTCTGCCTGGCTCCACAGCACTGTGTGAGCCACAATTGTCACATTAAGCATGGTTCCATTCATTTGAATGGGGTTGCCAACCTGCACAGAGAAGATTAGTAACGGCGAGTGCAATTCATGCTTTGATTAATTAATTAATTAATTTGCATGAGCTAAATTCATTTTAAAGAAACAGGATCCAGTTTTGGAAAAATTCAGATTATTTTTCAATTGTTATATTTTTGTTCAAAGAATTTGTAAATGTTTATGTTAAATAGTGTCTTTGATCGCCCGGGTGGTCTGGGCGGCAGCAAGTCAGTTTGCCTGAGACCTAGTGTTGCTTGTGGAGCATTCAGTCCTGAGTAATGTCAGGACAGCGAGGACTCAATACTCCATTTAGTTTCCCCAAGATGAATCACACAGCTGTAAAGGTAGGTGCGGCAGATCCCATTACTGCAGAAGTGTGCACATATTATTGACTGTTGACACAATCCAAGGCATTGCACTTCTGATTCAACATCACAACTCTTAAGGTCTCTCTGAGTCTGATCATTTGGGCATCCACTGCCAGTTTTTAAACGGTTCGATCCTCTGCACTGAGATAAAATTAGAATTGCAGTAAGCCCACTACAATATATTACAATTAAAATTTTACAGGGCTATTCTGACATGCAGGGGGCGGAAATCGCTATCAAAACATGGGGGGGACACCATTTCTTGGTGCCCGTCCATGCACGCGAGGCTTTGGAGGCTTCGGCCGTGGGCCCTGCGGACGATAACAACGGGAACTGGCCTGGTTGGTGACCGACTCCGAACTCCAGCAACAGCAGGTTCGTCCACCCCGAATCGTGGGGCTTCAATCGGCCCATTCGCGGGGCATTTCATCACCTGGCGTAGCTTAAAACCGGCTGCGGGATCTTCCATCGCCCGGCAGGGGCTTCAACATCGGGAGCCTCGATCGCCTCGACGCAGCAATTTGACCATGGGACGATGGAAGATCGCATGGCTGATTTTAAGCCGTGCCAGGCCGGGTGATGAATGGTCCAATTCAAGTTCTGCTCTATGATCTTTGCTCCACCAGGACGCCTCCCTCCTCCAATCACCGCACTCTATCCTCAGTCCTCTATTTCCACCTCTGACCGACACCTCCCTTCTCCAATCATCGCGCTGAACCATCATGTTCCACACCCCGCACGCCTCTGTCGTCCAATCGGCCCTCGATCTTCAGTCCCACCCCCACTGCCTCGTGGAAAACGGAGATTTTTAATTGATTTTTTTTCCACCGAATTTCAAAATCTGGCTTACAAAACATGGGGGGGATTGTCCCCCACCTCTCAAAGCATGGAGGGGACGTGTTCCCCCTCCTGGGATTTCCACCCATGCTGACATGTCAAAAGTAACAAGCTTTCATTTTAAAACTTGCAGTGGGATTCATTATAATGCAGTATTTCTGAGAGATAACATGTCTATATCAGGATCAACGACAAACTATAGTTCATACTCACCCATTACCTACTGAGTGAATATGCCACTGAAACAAATCTTAACATTTGTCACTGGAAGCTGTCCCCAAAGAAAATAAGTCGAACTTTTGTCAAAAATAAAACTTCACACATTTCCAGCATGTGAGAAATTTTAAATGCTACTTTTCATTACCAGTAGCCAGACAGCAGCAGAATAAAATTATTACATTTGATACACGGTGTATGGCTTTTCAAAAGCCAGCACAGTATTCAGCAACGCAACAATTACTGTCATGTCACAATTTACCTCTGATTGCCTGGTAGCTTTTAAAGGTTCTTAGCAGAGTTCCAATAATTCTTTATGGTTAAATCAAGGTTCAGTTCTATTTTGTCCTAACTTTATTAAATGGTCCCTGTTAGCTGTCAACACGGCACATTTGCGGAATGATGCCGTACTAAGCATGTCTTTTCAAAGCATTTTCTTAGTAAGGTTCACTCACGTGCTTTAATATTGGTGAGATATATTTAGATTAGTTTAGTTTAGTTTAGAGATACAACTTGAGACCAGGCCTTTCAGCCCACGATGTCCATGCTGACCATTGATCACCCATTCACGCTAGTTCTATGTTATCCCACTTACGCATCCATTAGGGGCAATCTTACAGAGGCCAAAATTAAACTACGAACCTCCACTTCTTTGGGATGAGAAAACCGAAAACCCAGAGGAGGAATGTGGTTCATAGGGAGAATATGCACAACTCCACACAGACTGTAGCTGAGGTTAAGATCAAACCTAGCTGTCAGGCACTGTGAGGCAGCAGCTCCACAGCCTAGGCATAAAATCCTGGAATAACTCCGTGGGACAGGCAGCATCTCTGGAGAGAAGGAATGGGTGAGGTTTCAGGTCGGGACCCTTCTTCGTATTCGCAGCTGTGCTACTGTGTAGCTAGTCTGATGGTAGTGGGTTTCGTTGATACCTGCTTACAGTCAGTCACGTACATATATTATAGAATCATGCAGCAATAAAGAGGTCAGTGGTCCATTATATCTGTACGAGCTCTTTGAAAGAGCTAACCAAAAAATCCCATTTCCCTTTTCCCTCCTCAGCCCCACAAATAGTCTCCCATCCAATATTTATTCAATTCCATTTGGAACTTGTTATCTGAATCTACACTTTCAGGCACTACTTTCCAGATCATAAAGCAATGCTGCAATAAAAAACTCCTCCCCATCTTTTTTTCTGAATCTTTTGCCTATTGCCTTAAATCTCTATTTTCAAGCAAAATTAAATTCACTCCTTCCCAAAAAACTGGACTAAACATGTTTCTTGTTGGTAGATTTCCTGTAGCTCTGATTGATGTTTATTGTTACCTCTTGTAAAGGAAATGGGAATGGTGTTTTTTATTCTTATGCTGAAGAGAGATGTTTTGCATTTATATTTCTAAAAATTGTCAATATATCATAATACAGCAATTCAACTTACAATATTATATTGGGCCTAAAATAGGATTTTCTAGTGTTTTTGCTTCTTTGCATTTGTTAACACAGGAAGACTCTGCACCAAATTATTTTAAACGCTATTTAAGTGCATGGACTCGGTGGGACAAAGGGCCTGTTTCCACTGTATCTATGTAACTTAAGAACTAAAACTAATACCCATACTGCATGGTATTAATCGCTAATTGTTGCAGCACGTTACACTCAGTCTCTGAAACTCATTACCATTCACATCAATGGCACTATATTTTGAAGGCCTTGTAAACATGTTCTATGTAGCACATTTACGGACACGTGTATTTTTTTAACCTAATGTAAATTCTCTTGCATGTTTATTGGGTTTAGTTGGAATCAAGCTGGTACCACATGGGCTCATAGCTCAATGTTTTGTTGAGCAATATTCAATACTGTAACTCCAAACACGGATATTCGCTACAGGCTGCATCCTGGGACCATAACTTCAAAAGATTTATCTAATGTCTCTTGTGATGAACTTCACTATCCAAAAAACTTTTTGAAGAATAGTTAAATTCCAACCTGTCAGTAGCTTCTCATATCTATTGATCTTCATGCAGTTTATATATTAATGCATATAACATTGATAATGTATTGTCTCACTTCATTGTACAATTTGCATCATGTGACCACAGAAGGAGGCGTTTTGGCACATCATGTCCATGCCAGCTGAATATCATAAAACTACCCAGTTCCACTCACTATCCCTTGTCTGTAGCCTCACGCTGTTTTTTCACTGTTGTATATTTAGCCATTTTCATCTTGAAAGTCGCAGTGGAACCAGCTTCCACCACGCATTGTACAAATAGGTGTTTTTCCTTATGTGATTCTTATTTCTCTTTCCCTTTATTTTGCACATGAGAGTATTAGTTACGAGTAACTAGTTCCTGTAATAATGGTTGTGTGGAGACCCTCATAACTATAGTTTGGAAAATAATAGCTGTTGTTTTATGCATGTTTATCATTAATGTATTCAGTTTAGTTTAGTTTAGTTTAATTTAGTTTAGTTTAAAAATACAGCTTGCAAAGAGGCCCTTCGGCCCACTGGGTCCACACCGACTACCAACCTATACACTAAAACCTCTGCGATCACAGGGAGAATGTACAAACTCCATACAGACAGCACCAGTAGTCATGTTTGAACCTGGTCTCTGGTCTGTGAGGCAGCAACTCTACCACCGCATCAGTGTGCCCCCTTACAAGGAAATTTGTAAATGGCTTGGTAAGCAAATATCAATGAAACTCACAACCATTGGACCAGCCATCTGCAAATTCTGATGTTTTTTTACAAAAACTGAAAATTTAATGATGTACTGTATGTACCCCTGAATATTTGGTGGAAAAATAAATCGAAAATGACAATAGGATCTGAAAATTGCTCTCCATTTATGGGCATTCACCAAGGCAATGAGGTGGTGAGTGACAGTAGTGAAGTTATATTAATTAAATGTCATATCTTTCTCAAGAAGTCATACAGCAATACTTCCACCTTCTGCTTTGCAACATTCACTAATTAATTTGAATTTGAATTCCAGGCAAAAGCATTTGAACCAGATTTTCTAAACAAATCCACTTGTGTTCATAGCAAAGACTAATGGGCCCAACATCACAAAGCCTTCAGCAATCTAACCAAATTAAAAAGTTCTTGGTACCAGTATATATTCCAAGGATCAGTGACTGATTCACAGTACCAAAACAATATTTGCTACAAAGGAGCAGATGAGGGGCCTTGGCATAACATATCCAAGTGCACTAAAAATAGTGACATAAGAAGGGTGCAGAGGGATTGCAAAAGGACTGAGCCATGTTGAATGAGTGGTCAAGAAGATGCCAAATTAAAAAAAACAAAAACATGGAGCTGTCTACTTAACTTGGAAGTGTAGAAAAGCAGGATGTTTCTGCTTCAGCCAGCTTTTCGGGTAGTAAGTTCCAAGTCTTCTATGCTCTCTCCATTAAAAATTGCCTCATCTTCTTTCAAGTCTTCCTCCTAATTAGTTCAAACCTATTGTTCAATGGTTTTTGATCCTTCTCCATGAGAACTAGTCCCTTCACATTTACTTTATCTGGTTCCAATCCTTCTAATCCCTCCACTGTTTTTTGTTAATCTATTTGACCCATCTGGAAAGGAGATACACCATCAAGGTCTTGTGTAAATGTTTCTACATCTTAATTACTCCCCAGCGTTTCTTCTGTTCCAAGAAAAACAAGCATCGCCTATCCAACTCATCCTGAAAGCACTGAAAGCATTTTTTTTAATTCCTGGAAAGATCTTAATAAATGGCGTCTCTGAACTGCCTCCAGTGCAACCACAACCTCTAATGGGGTGACCAGAACTATGCATCGTATTCAATCTGTGGCTGATAAACGTCTTACTGAAATAATTAGAACATGTCACGTTGCAGTTTTATAAAACTTTGCTTTGGTTGCATTTGAAGTATAGTGTGCATTTCTGGTTGCCCCATTCTGGCAGGGATGTGGAGGCTTTGAAGAAGCGGGTAACCAGGATACTATCTGGGTTAGGAGTTATTAGCTGCAGGGAAAGGTTGGACAAACTTGGATTGTTTTCTCTGGAATGTCAGAGTTTGAGCTGTGATCGGGTAGAAGTTTATAACATTATGAGGCATGGACAGAGTAGATAGTCAGTATGTTTTCTCTCAGCATGGAAATGTCAAAGACTAACGGGCATAGATTTTAAGTCAGAGGGAGAACGTTTAATAGAAACCTGTGGGGTTTTTTTTTTACAGAGCATTGGGTTGCGCAGCCTGGGGTAATGGTGGAAGCAGATACCAACGTGGCATTTAAGAGACTTTTAAATAGGCAGCTGAATGTGCAGGGAAAGGAGGGATATTTATCATATGCAGGCAGTGGGGATTAATTTAATTTGGCAACATGTTCGACACAGAAACCATGGGGCAGAGGGCTTGTTCCTGCACTGTATTGGTATTTATTCTATGTTCTTATTAAGGTCATACTTGGAATACTGTGTATATATTGATCCCCTTACTTGAGGAGGTATATATTTCCCTTTGAGGAAGTGTACAACATTTCTGATGAACAGATCTGATGAACAGGGATCATTTTAGAGGAAGCAATTATATTATATGAGGTGGTTATTCCGATAGCCTGGTAAAAAAAAAGAGAATATTTCATTGGACATGTGAAACACCTAAAGGTTGGAGAATATATCTCTTAGCTGAGAAGTCAAGAAATTTGGGTTACAATTTTAGTCTGAAACAGAGAGATCTTGGAGTACAATTCTCAGTATGCGGGGATCATGATACAACCTCATAAAACCTTGGTTAGATTACAGATGGAGAATTAGATATGTTTAGGTTGCCACACAATAAGACGGTAACGATTACACTGGAGAAAGTGCAGAGGAGGTTTTCCAAGACTGACGCAGTGCTGGAGCAACTCAGCGTGTCAGGCAACACCTCTAGAGCAGCTGACCTGCTGAGTTACTCCAGCATTTTGTGTCATTCTTTGGAATCCAGCATCTGCAGTTCCTTGTTTCTACATTTCACTGCTCCACTGCACAATCTCCTCAAGGTGTGCCTACTTTGAATAAGTTCTCCTCTCCCACACCAACAGGGGTTCCGTGAAACCTTCTCTCACTGCTTCCCCTGAGATTTCTGCTGCTCCCCAGCAGAGTATGAAGAAATGTGCCGACCCGTAACATTACCTATCCATGTTCTCCAGAGATGCAGCCTAACCTGCTGAGTTACTCCAGCACTTTATATCTATTTATGAAAAACAATGTATTCATTCATAAGATTGTGCATCCTTGCTATTCTGTACTATGGAGATATGTCATGCCCAGTTGAGCAAAAGGTTTATAAAATAATGAGGGTCATAGAAAAGCTGGGTGATCATAGTGTTTTCCCAGAGTAGGGGAGTCATAGGTTCAAGGTGAGAGGGGAAAGATTTAAAGGGAACCTGAGGGGCGAGTTTTTCCATATAGAAGCGAGTGGGTGTATCGAACAAGCTGCCAGAGGAAGTGGTAGAAAAGGGAACATCATTTAAAAGACATTTAGACAGGTTCGTGGATGGGAAAGGTTTAGTGGATATGGATTCAATGCAGGTAAATGGGTACCAGCTCTGGAAGGCACGTTGGTCAGCATGGATGTGTTTCACTGAAGGGCCGGTTTCTGTGCTGTATAACTTTATGATTCTATAATCATTGATTTTGCAAATTTTTGAAACCTCTGAGAATGGGGTTAGTGCAGGATGACGGAGTTGAGGTCGAATATCAGATATAGTATTGAATGATCTCGTCCTTGGTGGAAGTATGGATAAAAGGACATAATAATGCGTATGCCAGAATATCAACCAACATTTGAAATCAAAAAGGTCTCGACACAAAATGTCACCCATTCCTTCTCTCCAGAGATGCTGCCTGTTCCACTGAGTTACTCCAGTGTCTCTCATTGTTTCTTTGTGTAATTTGTAACCATATGATCAATTTGCATTTCACTCAAATAATGACTTTTTTGCTCGTTAAATGTTACTGCTACTCGTCATTCATAACTTTTGACTTTGCTGATCTCATTCCAGGATACATAGCGAGACATTTCCCGTATTAAATGCAATTTATTGCACTGAGATGTCACTGCTCCTTTCCAATGTCCTTGGCTGTAATTTTTAATTGTGCCTTTCTTCCTGTTGCAGTATTTCTGCCAATACAGTTGCTGACATTACTCAAACATTCCAGTTTCCTGCACAGCAACCTATGAATATTTCCCTTTAGTCTATTTATCTCCTTTTGTTCTGAAAATTAGACTGCTGTTTCAATATCTTAGTGGACCATTTTAAAGTAATTACCGCAGAATAATCTGCAATCTGCACAATGCATAGTGATGCTGTCATTTCTGGCTAGTTTAGTTTAGTTTAATTTAGTTTAGTTTAATTTAGTTTAGTGATACTCCATCAAAAGAGGCACCTTTGGTCCAACAAGTCCACATTGACCATCAATCACCCGTTTACATTAGTTCTATGCTATCACAAGTTCACGTTATAGGAGTAGAATTAGGCCATTCAGCCAATCGAGTCTGCACCGTCATTCAATCATGGTTGACCTCTGCCTCCTAATCCCATTTTCCTGCCTTCTACCCATCACCCATTCCTGTAAACCTTCTCTGGTCCATCTCCAGAGCTAGCACATCCTTCCTCAAATGTGAGGTCAGATTTGCTCACTGTTATTTGCCACAGAAGGCTGTGGAGGCCAAGTCAGTGGATATATTTTAGATAGATAGATTATTGATTAGTACAGGTGTCAGAGGTTGTGGGGAGAAGGCAGGAGAATGGGGTTAAAAGGGAGAGATCGATCTGTCATGATTGAATGGCAGAGTAAACATGATAGCCAAATGGCCTCATGTTCTCTGTTTTTGTATTCCAGTTCTCTTCATATATATGATGGCATTGAATTTTCCTTTGAATGGGCCTGTCCCACTTAGGCGATTTTTTTCGGCGACTACCGGCAACTGTCATAGTCGTAGCAGATCAACGAAAAACCGGCGACTGGACTCCCCCCCCTCGACAATGTCAACGACAATGTCTACAACAACCTACCTCAAGCTACCAACACCCAGCGACCCATTAGGACATCCACCTACGACCACACCTATGACAACCTACGTCCACCCATGACAAGCTATGACAAGGTAAGACATTTCAGTCGCCGGTACCTGATGCCGGTTGATGTAGGTTGACGAAGGTACATGCCAATGGAATTCACCGGTCAGCTCCGGCGACAACCTATGTCATCCTGGCGACAACCTATGTCATCCTGGCGACAACCTACATCAGCACCTACGTCAGGAGAAGTCAAGATACGCTCATATGCATCAAACTCACTGTCGCCGACTGTCGCCGAAAAGTTTTGAACATTTCAAAATGCAGCGGCGATCAGAAAAACGCTACAATTCGTTGGACGACTGAGGAGACTAACTCATGACCATACAGGAAACACCCCGGTGACCATGTGGCGACAGCCTAGTCGCTTATAGTCGCATAAAAAATTGCCTAAGTGGGACAGGGGCATTACTACCGATTCGACTTGCAAATTAACTTTTTGGGAGTCCTGCATCAGCACTCCCAAGTCCCTTTGCACCTCTGATTTCTGGATTCTCTCTCCAATTAGAACATAATCTATGATTATGCCAGCAAGATGGCGCGGCTGGGTCCAGTCGCTGTCGTGGTAGCTCCGCGGAGATTGTGCGTTTTTCTAACTAGTATGTTTATTTTAAATTTATTTCTTACTACTAACACGTCAGCACTAACAATGTACTACCGTAAAACACTCTTAAACTTAAACTTTAGCGTAACCCAAGGCTTTTTAGACACTTTACTCACTGATCCAGCGTGGCCGGCAGAGATCACAAGAGTGCGCCGCGGCAACAACAAATGGAGTGCGGCTACGGGAAAATGTCGGAGAAAACATCGAGGTAAGGGGGGGGATTCGGAATAGGCTAAGAGCTCAAGCCTTCCATCCATCTCTGCCCAGCATCCTTCGGGCTAACGTCCAGTCCCTGGAGAATAAGTTGGATGACCTCAGGGTGAGGATTAGATTCCAGCGGGACTCAAGAGACTGCAACACCTTCAGAATGACCAAGCCATGGCTGAGCCTGCTGGTGCTGGAGCAAGTAATATGTCCAACCGAGTCCTTCTCTGTTTTCCGTACGGACAGAATGGAAGAATCCGGGAAATCACAGGGTGGAGGAGTTTGCTTCATGACCAACAATAACTGGTGCAAACCTGGGAATATTAAGACGCTTTCTCGTTCCTGCTCGTCGGACCTGGAGCATCTGACAATCTCATGCCGTCCCTTCTACCTTCACCGGGAGTTCAGCTCAGAGTCATCACAGCCGTCTACATCCCACTGCATGCGGACACCGACGTGGTACTATCAGTCCGACATGATGTGGTATTTTGGCATCAGAATAAGAACCCTGATGTGGCTGTGGTGGTGGCTGAGGATTTTAATATGAGAAATCTCAAAAAGGTTATGCCTAACTTCTGCCAACACATCACGTGTGTAACCAGGGGGGAAAGAACTTTGGACCACTGTTACACGTCATTCAGGAAAGGCTACAAGGCCGTTTCTCTCCCTCCTTTTGGAAAATCTGACCACGCTGCCATTTTCCTGCTGCCAGAGTATACATTCTCAGTGTCCGAGCACAATGTGAGGAGGGCTCTGATGCCTGTGAACATGAGGAACACTGTAGGCCCAGATGGTATATCTGGGCAAGTACTAGTCTTGTGCTAATCAGCTTGTTCTGGTGCTGCTCACCACAATATTCAACTACTCCCTGGCCAAGTCCATGGACCCTGCCTGCTTCAAAAGACCCACCATTGTACCAGTGCCCAAGAATGCCTCTCCAACCTGAATGACTACCGTCCGGTGGCCCTCACCTCGGTAGTCATGAAATGCTTCGTGAGGCTGATTTAGAACCACATCTGTGCCTTCCTCCCTCCCACCATGGACTCGCTGCAGTTCGCATACCGTCCGAACAGATCCACGGACGATGCGGTCTCCCAGGTTTCGCGCACCACTCTCTCTCACATTGACAACCAGAAGGGGGGGCTACGTGAGGATGCTGTTCATTGATTTGAGTTCAGCTTACAACACCATAGTCCCCACCAGACTTGCTGAGAAGCTGCTGGAACTGGGGCTGAACACTTGGGGCTGAACACCTGGGTCCTGGACTTTCTCACCGCAAGGCCCCAGGTAGTCAAGATGGGGAGATATACCTCCAACCCCCTCACCCTGAACACAGGATCCCCCCAGGGTTGCGTCCTCAGCCCCCTACTGTACTCCCTGTACACACATGACTGTGTGGCTAGGTTCAGCTCCAACTCCATAATCAAGTTTGCTGATGACACTGTGATGGTGGCCCTGATCTCCGATAACAATGAGAAGGCCTACCTGGAGAAGGTGGCTGACCTGGCACTCTGGTGTCAGGACAACAGCCTCCTCTTGAATGTCACTAAAACTAAGGAGCTGATTATGGACTTTAGAAGGGCTCAACAACTGAGGACGTACACACCACTGGAGATAAATGGGACTGCTGTGGATTGGGTGAGCTGCTTTAAATACCTGGGAGTCCACATCACAGAGGATCTGACAAGGACAACACACACTGCCGGACTGGTGACAAAGGCAGGGTGGCGCCTTTACCACCTCAAGCAGCTGAGGAAATTCAGAGTCTCTATGAGGATCCTTCAGTCCTTCTACTCTGGGGTTGTAGAAAGCATCTTGATCTGGTTTGGGAACAGCTCTGCCCAGGACACGAAGGCTCTGCAGAGAGTAGTGCCGTTCGGCCGACCGCACTGTGGCAACTACACTCACCCCCCTGCAGGACCTGTACACCAGGAGGTGCAGATCCAGAGCCAGCAAGATAATGAAGGACCCCTACCACCCCAGTAATGGACTGTTCCCGCTGCTACGGTCAGGCAAGCGCCTCCGCTGTCACGCTGCGAAAACAGAGAGGATGAGACGGAATTTCTTCCCACAGGCCATTAGGACTAAACTTTAATCTCACCAGGGACTCATTTACTGTTGTGTCTTTTTTTTCTTAAATGTAAATACTGGTTCTGTTCTATTCTGTTCTGTTCTGTTGTTTTGCACAATCCGCAGGCATTGTCACTTTCATTTCACTGCACATCTTGTATGTGTATGTGACAAATAAAGTTGACGACTTTATTCTTATTACCAAAATGCATGACTCCGCACCTTGCTGTACTGAATTTGATCTGCCACTTCTCTGCCCACTCTCCTAACCTGTCCAAGTCTTTCTGCAGAGTCCTTGTTTCCTCTACACTGCCTGCCCCTCCACCTATTTTAGCACCATCTGCAAACTTGGCCACAAAGCCTTCAATCCCCTCTTCATTTTTTTACAGAGATCAATTAACCTACAAACTCACAAATATAGGAGGATATAGGAGGAATCCAGAGCAGGCGGAAGAAACCCAGGTGGTCATAGGGAGAACGTGCAAACTCCACACAGACAGGACTCAAGGTCAGGATCGAACCCGGATCTCTGGATCCTTGAGGCAACAGCTCTACCACTGTGCCACTGTGCCTCCTCTAATTTATGTATGAATGTGGACTATAACAGTATTAGCCCAATTTTATTATTCCTGTAAATTATGCCATCTGATTTCAACAGCTCCAGCACATACTACACTGTGCAATCTGACAAAATGAACACTGACCCTCTGTTATCAATGGCATTCCAATTGGTGCCATTGCCTTTCGCAAAGATGATTCCAGCCATTCCTCAAAAAGTAAAAGCAAAGTCCAAAACTTAATTTGAATACATTATGCATAGTAAAGAACCAACAAGAGATTAATTACATACACATATTGTTTGTTGCTGAGCTGGGTTTCCCAAATGCTAGCCAGAGGCTACTTAAATTTTAATGATTTATCAAGTGATTGTCGGTACGTTGCTCAGCCTGAGGAACAGAAGTATAAATGGTAGAGTGAGGACTAAGCCTAGATTAATATGATGATGGAACAGGTCAATTAACATGATAGGAGAACTTACTGCAGGCTATCAATTCTGCTTTATTAGCAAATGGCATGTTTTCCATTATATTATAAACATGAATTTTAAGATCTTATATAATTTCCTATTTGCATGTATAAAAATAATTGGGAAAATAAAAGAGGAAGGCAGGTAATGTAATATTTCTAGTTACCTTACCATCCAAAGCATTTTTTTTTTCCAGCTTGTCCAAATGTATTTGTTGTGAGGTAAATGAAACTTTGCACTACTCGTAATTTACTTAACTTTATTTAAGCTTTAAGCAGCTTATTTCTTTAATACATAAACTCAGAAACGTCTGGCAAACATCGCTGATTCCGCAGACCTTTCCCGCCCGAAATACTTTGCACATGCCCACACTCTAGAACAGCCCTGCACATGTGCACATGTTCCCACTTCATTCTCCCCTCCTATTTATAAGTTGAGATGGTCAAGAGGTTTAGTACGTCTTGATGACCATTGCAGCACTGGAGCTTCAGGATATAATGGTGTTTCAATAGCTGGTGGTAGATATATTGCTTGGTCATCAACTTCACTCATATTGTTATTTAGATTTACAATTTTAGAATTTCTTATAGAAGTTTCCATGTTAGATGCTAGAATGCTAGAAGTGTTGGAGGAAGTTCCCGATTAGCGTTATCAAGAGGTAACGGAGCTGATGGAGAAGACGGACATGGTGCAAGGTCACGAAGTGAGGCAGTTGACTGACCTGATACTTGATAGTTGCATAAGTAGGGTTGACATCAGTCAGTTCAACTTCATCAACAAAAGGCTCATTGTTATTTGATCGGACATAACAACGAAGCAACATAGGCCCAGGGCTAGTCAACCATGATGGCAGAGAAGTACCATTAGAAGAACGCCGTTTGAAGTTAAAGAACCGCTTGTGTGGAATAGTATTGGTAGCAGTTGACAGTGGAGATGTAATGGAGTGTAATGCATCTGGTAGAACACATTCCCACTGCTGGTCTGGTATGTCATTTGACTTTAAAGCCAGTTTCACTGCATTCCAAATGATTTTGCTCTAATCAAAGGTTTAATTTTGTCAGAAAAATTTGGTATCCATTTAGCATAATATGCAAACATCCCAAGAACCCTTCGTAGAGAGTTTAATGTTGCTGGAACAGGTATCTCTTGGAGTGGGCGGAGTCTTTCAGGATCAGGCTTGATTATATCATTTCCAACCCAATAACCAAGAATATTAAATGATGACACTGATGTTATTGACTTAGCCTCCTTTAATGTTAGATTTTTAGAATGTACAACATCTAAAAACCGTTGTACATTTTCGTCATGTTCAGCTTGGTCTTTTCCTGCAATAGTTATACTATCAAGATAAAGGAAAGTATCTTTAAGGTTTTCCTGTTCAACATCTCTCTGTGAAAAACAGCCACACCATTAGTTACACCAAAAGGAACTCTGCAGTAGTGATATAATTTCCCATTTGCTTCAAACGCAGTGTATTTCTTCCGTGATTCCTTCAAAGGAATTTGGTCATAAGCACTTTTTAACTCAAAAGTAGAGAATATCTTATACTTAGCTGATGTATTGATAATCTTTTCTATTCAATGTAATGGATATGCATCAAGCTCCGTAACTGGTTTATAGTTTGAGAGTAATCAATGCAGAGTCTCTTTCTATATCTCTCCAAGGGGTCCTTAACCACGCCAACTTGTGCCTGCCAAGGGGAAGAGCTGGGTTCTATACTACCTTATTGTAAAAGATTAATTACTTCTGTGTTGATAAAGTTCCTATCAACTTTACTAAAATGTCTTGATTTTGTAGCAATTGGCTTGCACTTAGAGGATAAATTAGTGAATTATATCACTACACTAATTTTTCAAAATACAAAGACATACAGATTTATAGCTAGTTTTGTTCAGAATAAAGTCTACAATACAAGATCCTATAATTTGAGTATTGAGAGTTGTCAGAGCCATCGAGATTTCTCTACTTGAAGGAATTATAGTTAGATTTAGTCGAGACACAACTTGTTCACATAAAACTTTCTGAACTGCCAGAGTCAAGTAGTACATTAAGTGTATGGCCATTAATGGATACCGTTGTAGCTGCATGAGACAAGCTCTGACGAAATGCAGCTGTAATTGCACATAAAGAAGGCGTATTTTATTTATTTAGCAAATGCAAAGTCCTTTAGCCAAGCAGTTGCCTCTTGATTTGCTGTATGAAGGGTGACAAGTCCTCCTTTGAGTCTTTGGGGGAACAATGGATCAGCGTCTCGTCGCGCCCCCCGTCAGTACCCAGGCTCGCCTGGGGAAGCCAATAATCCTTCCAGCAGACTAAATTCTACAAGACAACTCCTGAGAGCCAAGTCAAAGAATCCTAGTCATTATCCCAAAGCCGAAAGAAGGCGTATACATGGCAGCAGTCACAATTTTAGTAGTTGCTTTGGACTTGCATATTCTAGAATAATGTCCCTTCTTGCCACAACTATTACAAGTTGCCTCTCGAGCAGGACACGTCTCTCTATTATGAATATTACCACTGCAAAAGTGACACTTCCTTTTTGAATAAGTATATGCTGCAGCAAGGGCACCTTTATCAGTAGGAATTGTTTCAGTTTGCTCCATATTAGTACTTGGGTGAAATTTGTAGTAATTGCAGCAGAATACACGTTAGATGAACCATAAGCATCTGAATTTTTCTGAGCAAAGTCTAATGAGGAAGCTTGATTGTAAGTTGACTGTAAATTGAAGGTTTTGTGTTCTAATAGTCTCTGTCGTATTAAAGGCGATGCCAAACCATTGATAAAAGAGTCTTGAATAACTTCCTGTCGATATTGATCAGCCATAACTGCTTTGAAGGCACAGTCTTTACTAAGTCTTTGAAGTAAAAATTAATCAAGTGACTCACCAGGTTTTTGTTTCCAAGTGGCAAGGAGGTGTCGAGCGAATATCACGTCGGGTGTCTTAACGAAGAGTCTGCTTAGTACATCAATAGCAGAATCATAAGTTGTACATTCCTCTATGCAATCATATACATCAGAAGAGACGAAGCTTATTAATGTCTTGAGTCTGTCTGGTGCATCATTGCCACACTCATCAAATAAGTCATTTAGTGTACGAAGCCAGTGCTTCCAATTCTTTGCAGCAGCAGGTGAGTTGGGATCCAGATCCAAGCGTTGTGGTTTCAATAGTTTCTCCATCCCAAGTCGGACTGTTTGACTTCTAAGATTAAGTTGCTTAAATTGTTGTGAGGCAAATTAATTACCTTCAGTATTCATGTTCTAAGTGCACAATAATTTGCTGATTGCTATCTCTCAGACCTATTACAACTGTTTCAGGGCAGGGGCCTCAGTGTGTTGACAGTTCAGTCACTGAGGCTGTCAACTGGAACCTCATCAATAGACCACAATTGCTGCAAATTGGCAACAATACGTCCTCCTCAATAACCATCAGCACAGCAGCAGCTGTGTGCTCAGTCCCCTGCTCTACTCACTCCACACCCATTACTGTGTAGCCGGAGATCACTGATGTTATTTCTTGGTGGCGGCCAAGGTAGCGAAATCTAGCCCAACCTATATTAGAATGAGGATTCAGTGATCCACTATGATTATCTGCTGCTTCTTTTTTTGTTTGCTTTTATTATGTTACCTATTGAATACTGTGGTTACAAATATTCTGCTAAAAGTACAAATTTCAATGTTCCGCTTTGGTGCATATGGCAATTAGACACTGTTGGCTCTTTGAGTCAAGATTCCAGGATGTTTTAAGTGAGTGAAATTAGTCATCCACATCTGGACCAGGTATCGGTGTGGGGGCGTCACAGATGTTAATTCTAGGTGGCGACCAAGGCAGTGAAATCTGGCCCAATTTATTTAAAAATCAGAGGTCCACTGTAATTATCTGCTGCATCCAGTGGCTTGGATCAGATCTAAATATTGTTGCCCAGGATGTGAGAAAGGGATTTCATGCAAATGACAAGGTGCAAGTATTTTATCACAGTCACTGCCTATTCATTACACTTTCAATGCACCATCAATCCACCCAGGTTGTTACAAGCGATGACAGCACATCAGCTACACACACACACAAACTGGAGCAAACAACAATCAAAATGTACCAATTACTGGAAGCGATCAGGCTGCGGGTTATACAATATATGCCTCTGTCTCCAAGTCATTGAAATGACAGAAGCAATAATCAGCCGATAGCAACGTGTTGCAAACTGCCTGCAGATTGGCTTGAGTCTACAGGTGAGGGATGTGGGCCGGGGAGCTGTCATTTGAGCTGGCTTAGCCGGTTAGCAAAAGGGAGTTAGCCTAGTACCTCGGCTGTCTTGCCGAGTGAAATGTGGTATCGCCATGTATTTATAAGTTGTTGTTGCAGTTTCCTCTGCACTTTAGTTTAGTTTAATGTAGAGATACAATGTGGAAACAGGCTGTTCAGCCCATCGAGTCCACGCTAACCAGCAATCCCCCCACACTAAAGCTATCCTACACACGCAAGGGACAATTTACAAATATACCAAGCCAATTAACCTACAAACCTGTACATCTTTGTCTTCTACAATGGAACCTACAATAGTAGCAGAGACTTGCAAACATTTAAATGATAAAACATGTCCCTTTGAGTAAGAACAGGAACCCTTCAATGCATCTCCAATTTCATGTTGTTCTTGTGCTCAAAATTCATTATATGAATCTCCCCCTAATTCGCTTCACAAACAAGGCTCTAATGAGCCAACAATAAAAATGGCACATAGTCTTCAAGTACCTCTGATACTTCGGGGTAGGTTTATTATACACACTGCATGTTGAGTGCCTAGAAAGCCTCTGGGTATAATGGGCCATATTGTGCTGAGTTACGATGCAATATTTGGAATGACAATGTAGCAAATTTGTCATTCCAAATATTTCACGGCAACCTATCTGTACAAAGATAATTGTTTATTACAGAACCTCTCAAGAGTTACATGCTTATTCAGAATAAGGTTAATTTTATCTTAAGATAATTATTCAGAATGGCTGTACATGAGTGTCAGTGTTAATATCTGATGGACAGACATGATAAATTAAAGTAAGACTTTCCTACTCACAAATACCCCGCTTCTCATGCCAGTTCATGTCTGAAGTTGGTAGTCCCACAGGAACGTCTGCATCTTCCACTGGGATGGAACCTATCACCTTCACATGGTCAGATAATTAGCAAGACAGACTTGGAAATCGATACAACCAATCTGATACAATGAATGGTAGACAAAAATGCTGGAGAAACTCAGCGGGTGAGGCAGCATCTATGGAGCGAACGAAGTACGTAACTTTTCGGGCCGAACCCCTTCTTAAGACCCTGATACAATGAATGACAGGAATCAAGCCAGGTTACTTGTAGATAGATAAATCAATATTCATTCCTCCTTTCATTGAATGAATTAATATTAATTCAATCACTCCTCCCTAATCCTGAAATATGAATTAAATAACGGTACATCGCAACATTCTCAATAGTTATTCTGTCAAGCTTGGAGTAAATCATACAGCAAATTCCCAGGATTTTGCACTGATTCTTCTAGGGAACTACTAACTAAATGTCCATCAAACAGGTGGTGAATGAAAACATGATACCTACTCAATAAATCATGGCTTGAATTTCCGATTAAATGTAAACTATTATTGTCCCCTGTGTCTTCTTCACTGCCCTGGGTGGATGATAGATGTGTCTCCGCGGATGCATATCAAAGATGCATCTGAATTTATGCTGATAACACAAACGTATGTGTTCTGTAAGACAGTGAAGACTATATTAAATAACCAAAAAGATTTGGAAAGATTAATCGAGAAGGAGTCATGCATTAAATGCAATTTAAGATGGGTTAAATGTGAAGCATTTGGAAGAAATGACAATGGATGATAGTATACATTTTTTAAAAATGGATCAGCAAAAATTTTAAATCTTTATCAGGGCTCTTGCTTAACCTTTTTTCCCTGTTGCCAGCCGGGCAACCTTGGCAGCTTTTTAGGTTGCCAAATGACAGCTTAGGTGGTCATTTAAGGTGGTTTGCATGACTCGTGCGATAATGTGCTCGGATGAAGTGCGTAGTTACAAGTCGGAATTATACTCAATGAAGCATTAACATATTATTTCTGCTTCAAATAAAGCCACAAACTAAACATAGTCACCAATCAAAACATGATATATCCCACAATGACATGCAGCAAAATTATAATACAGTATCTCAACTCTTTATATACATTGTAATTAATGCAATTTCTATTAGTTCTTTCCACTTCCAAACTAAAATGTGGTTGGATTATTCAGCGTATGATCAACCTGTGTCAATAAATCCTGGACCATGGTAACAAATATGCTTAACCAAGCACACTACATATTGATGCAAGCATGTTTTCTGTGAAGGATCGAAAATTACCATAACATGGCCATAGCATGGGGCAAGACGCCACATTACCAGATATTCAGATTAGATGTACGTGTATCTTCAACAGCAATGAAGATACCCAGTTTGTAAGCACCAGATTTAAATAAAATTATTGATAAACGCTTTATCCATCATTCCCACTTAAGAAATAACATTAAAATTCCAACTGAAATATCTCCTGACCAAATTTGTGATGTATATGATCGACTGTAGATGTAAAACCTGGATAAATGTATGGTTGTGAATGTTGCTCATTAAATAACTACAGTACTGATACTCCATATTAAGAACATTGATTTTTCGTTAAAATGAATCCTGTAATGATGTGTCAATGGCAGCAGTGACAATCGGACATGCGGTTTTAATGTTTCACGTGTTCACAATATAATTAATCCATCTATATGGACTAAAACATTTCCAGCACAATAGGGTCAGGGAGGGGTGTGTGTGTGTGTGAATCAGTGCGGGGTGGATAGATGGCGGGGGTGGGGGGTTAGATGGTAGTCGGTGCAGAATGGATGGATTGAGGCAGGTGAATTAGTACGTGTTGGTTGGAGTAGGTAAAATTGTGAGGGGAGAGCACGGGGGATGTCAGTAGTGTTGAATGGGGGTTCAGTACGGGATGGATGGGGGTAGACAAAAGTGCTTGAAAAACTCAGCGGGTGAGGCAGCATCTATGGAGCGAAGGAAATAGGCTACGTTTCGGGTCGAGACCCTTCTTCAGACTGTTCCCCCCATTCTTCATGAATGGGAGGATCAGCACAGGATGAATGGGGGGAGATGGGTCAGTACAGTGTGGATCGGAGGGTCTGTGCAGGATGAATGGTGATCACTACAGGATGAATGAGGGGAAGGTGCAGGGTAAATTGAGGGTGGGTCAGTACGGGATGAATGTGTGGATTAGTACAGGATGGATGGGGGATCAGTACAGGATGGATGGGAAGGGGGGTAAGTGAAGGAGGGAGTGGGGGGCGAGGGGGGGATGGAGGAGAAAGGGGGGGAGGACAGGAGGAATGGTGGGAGCAGTGTAGGATGGGTGAGGGGTGGAAGGAGAATCAATGCGAGGTGGATAGGGTGATCAGCGCAGGATGAATAGATGGGGGGGTGGGGGTAGGGGGGAGGAGAGCACAGGGGATGTCAGTGAGGACTGAATAGAGGCGGGAATGGGGATCAGTGCAGGACGGAGAGGAGGGGTCTCAGGATAAGGGGGGGCGTACAAGAGAGAGAAAGAGGGGGGGGAGGTGGGGAGGAAGGAAGGTCAGCGCTCCTCGGACAACATAGTCCCGCTGCCTTGGCCGTTTGGATTTCCTCGCCACCGCCTCCCTCCTCCACAGCCAACAGCAAGATGCGGGCAGAGCGGTGCGACAGATGCGGCGACAGTGGCCACACCTCCTCCTCTTCACTGATAGCGGCCACTGCTTGCAAACCCGCTAATGGCACTTTCAAAACAAACCCTCCGGCACGCCGAGGCAGGGAGGAGGGAGGGAGGGGGGGGAGGCCTCGGCGTGTGGGAGGGTTTGTTTTGAAAACGCCGTTAGCGGGTTTGCAAGCAGCGGCCCTTATCAGGGCGGGCGGGAGGAGGGGGAGGAGATGAAGCCACTGTGGCGGCCGCTGCTGCCGCTGTTCCGGGCCCGTCATTCGCTCCGACCCTTCATCACCACGCACCTTGTATCTTTGCCCCGCAATACAGCCTTCGCCGACACAAAACGTCGCATTCTTTTTCTCCAAAGATGCTGCCTGATCCGCGGAGTTACTCCAATTTTATGTGTCTATCTTCGGTATAAACCAAGTTGCCAAGCCGGGCAAAACTAATCGCCGTTTAGGTTGCCCGGCAGCACTTTGGGTGGTCAGTGGCACCCGGGCAACCACTAATTTTGAGTGCTTTATATATATCCCAGACATTGTTAATGTAGATAAATAAAGCCAACGCAACATTCCTTGGCATCAGGTAAAGCACAATGACAAAAGTTAGAATTTTGTCACTGAAGCAATCACTGAAATGCACAACTTATTTCTGAAAAAACCAGACACCCTTTGTATGAATCACACTGGCAATATCCATAATGGTGACTGTGATTCCCTGATTTTTTTGTTTCTTCCCTGTGCAAGGTTCATCTACTAATTAATAGTGATCGATGACAGGAAGTGAATCGGTACACATACCCCAGTTTGCATTGACGGTGCCGAAGTAGAGATGATTGAAAGCTTCAAATTCCCAGGAGTCAATATCACCAACAACTTCTCCCTGACCACCCATATTGAAGCTATGACCAAGAAAGCACACCAATGCCTCCACATCCTTAGAAGGCATAGGAATTTCGATATGTCCCCTACAACTGTCACAAACATCTACAGATGCACCATAGAAAACATTTTATCAGGATGCATCACAGCTTGGTTTGGTAACAACTCCATCCAAGATCGCAAGAAATTGCAGCGAATTGTGGATGCAGCCCAGACCATCACACAAACCAACCTCCCTTTTATTAATAAATTTATACCTCACGCCACCTCGGCAAGGCCAGCGACATAATCAAGGACAAGTCACACCCTGGCCGCTCCATCTTCTCCCCTCTACCATCAGGCTAAAGGTAAAGAAGTGTAAAAACTCACAACACCAGATTCGGGGACATTTTCTTCACAGCTGTAATCAGGCAACTGAATCATCCTACCACAACCAGAGAGCAGTGCTGAACTACTGTCTACCTCATTGATGACCCTTGGACTATCCTTGACCGGTCTTTGCTGGCTTTACCTTGCACTAACTGTTATTCCCTTATCATGTATCTATATATTGTAAATGGGTCGATTGCAATCATGTATTGTCTTTCTGCTGACTGGTTAGCCCACTGCCCCAATGTACAGAGGTACCCTGGGGACTCCCTAACACCTGGGATTTGCCAAGAAATTAAAAATCTACTACCACTGGGGGCACTTTGGACATACAATATATAGATTAAAATCATAGGTGCATGTCCAAACCGCATTGTAGGAGGTGTGGCCGACATGAGTGTTACCCCTGTGCTCGCCTTGCGTAAAACAGACATTGGAAAGTAGATGGACAACACTGCACCGCAACACTGCTCTCTCTCCCCATCCCCGCTCACGCAACAAGGGCAGAGTCCCCCTAGTCCTCACCTTTCACCCCACCAGCCGTCACATACAACAAATAATCCTCCGTCTTTTTCGCCACCTCCAACGTGACGCCACCACTCGCCACATCTTCCCATCTCCCCCCATGTCTGCCTTCCGCAAAGACCGCTCCCCCCGCAACTCCCTTGTCAATTCTTCCCTTCCTTGTCAAACAAAATATGTCCACATCTGGAGGTATGCATGCAAATGATGTAGAGTTTCATCAGAGTGGTAGGTTTCAAGTATTGTGTAAAGACAGTGTGCAGGCAATGTTCAGGGAGGGAATTGAAACATGTAAAATCTCAGAAGGAATTTGGATTGTAGCATGGATAGAAAAGCTTTAGGATACGAGTCAAACGCAGGCAAATGAGAGAAACAAGAAGGTTTTCGACCCAAAATGCCTCCTTTTCCATTTCTCCAGAGATGCTGCCTGACCCACTGAATTACTCCAGGATTTTGTGTCTATCTTCGGTATAAACCAGCATCTAGAGTTCCTTCCTAGAGAATTTAGTAACCTCAGGTTTATATCAGTCAATGGAAAAATAGATAGGACGCAACAACAAAAAAGCTTTTCACTGTACCTGGGTACACATAACAATATACTAAACTAAACTAAACTAGTTGTCACCAGTGTGAGTTATCGTATTATTTTTTTCTGGAATCAATACTTCTGGCCATTAAATATATTTAATGTCGTCAATTCTAATCGACCAGGAGTCCAATTAGAAGAGCTGCTGTTATATTGAGCGGCTAGTTAAATTTGATCATCCGGTTATGTATTACCTTGGTGCAAGTATTCACAATGCCACCCCATCCAGGAGTTGTCATGAGGTGAAAGATTGAAATTTGTTATATCAAAACTGGTAAAAACTTTTGTAATAAACCACTTGTAATCAACATTATAAGAATGATTTCCAATTGTTGATCTTTTACAGCAGTTACTGCAAAGCAAGTAGTTTTCTAATGGCGCAATTTTATGATATGATATGCCATTTATTGTCACTATACATGTACAGTGAAACTGAAAGCTGCTCGTACTCAGTGCATACATACAATTTAGCACAAAAAACAAGAAACAGAAAAAACAAAAAACAGAAGGGAGATGGGGGGGGGGAATAGGTGCACAAATTCTGCGGCACTACATACATATATACATATATACAGATGGAAGTCCGTGTTGGGCGGTGTAGTCAGTGCATGTGTGAATTTGAATTTATAGTAGATATAATTCTCGGAAAGCAACTATTCCTGAGTCTGTTTGTCCTGGATTTGATGCACCTATAGCGCCTTCCAGAGGGCAGCAGGTCGAACAGTCCAAACGCAGGATGGGAGCTGTCTTTGATGATATTCTTTGCCCTGCTAAGGCAGCGGGAGGTGTAGATGTCCATCAGGGAGGGGAGAGGGCAGCCAATGATCCTCTGCGCTGTCCTGGTTACCCTCTGAAGCCAGTTATGATTCCAGTTGATCCATGACTTCTAAAATAGAAACATAGAAACATAGAAATTAGGTGCAGGAGTAGGCCATTCGGCCCTTCGAGCCTGCACCGCCATTCAATATGATCATGGCTGATCATCCAACTCAGTATCCCGTACCTGCCTTCTCTCCATACCCCCTGATCCCCTTAGCCACAAGGGCCACATCTAACTCCCTCTTAAATATAGCCAATGAACTGGCCTCAACTACCCTCTGTAGCAGAGAGTTCCAGAGATTCACCACTCAAAATGCCACATGTGTTTTATTTGAATGCATTTATAGCCTGTTTGGGAAGTGCTACAATATAAATTACACAAGTCTGCACTCATTTTGATATGGAGCTGAACATGCAATTGTAGAAGTGGCAGGAAAAAGTGATCAATCATAAATTTTTAATAGCATTCAAAAGTACTGGGGAAATTATGCAAAATTATGCATGGCCTAGATACGGCTTCAAAAACTTGAACTCCCCTTAAGCACACATGCATACATACACACATACTGTACAGTATATATTCATGTACATTTGCAAGATTTCAGCTTATTGGGGAAAAATGGAGCTCTACCTCCGATCTATCTCAGACCTCTACTTTCATCAGCTAAATGTGAATTGGGTAAATCTGCAGGAAGTGAGATTTATTGGTTCTCATTACCTTCACTCGGCTTAAGGGTCAATTTACAGGGCTTTATCCTGGAATCCTCGTGGGTTTGCTGTAGAATGCACAAAATAGATTATTAGCAGAGTGAACAATAGCACAATCTAGGGATTCCCTTACCCTATGCTCTAAAAACCATAAGGTTGAGGCTGAACAATATCAATCAGGAGAGAAAAGCTTATAACAAATCCACTGTAGACAACCCGACCTGTCATTCTTTAGGTTCCCCAATAAAAACGAAAGGTGAGAAAATATTATTATTATTTTCAGTCGCTATTCTGTCGTGAAAATGATTGCGGCGGCGGCGGTCGCAATCAAAGATACTAGTGGAGCTCTGCTCCATGATCTTTGGTCGTAATGGGACGGCTGCGCATTATAATGTGGTATCGTTCCACTCTCCCTCTGCCTCTTCCCCCCTTCTCCCTCTCTCCCTTCTCACACGCCCCCTTCTCCCCTCTCTCCCCTCTCCCCGTTCTCACCTCTCCCCCTTCTCCCCCCCTCTCCCCCTTCTCCCTCGCCCCCTTCCCCCCCTTCTCCCCTCTCCCCCTTCTCCCCCTCCCCCCTTCTCCCTCGCCCCCTTCCCCCCCTTCTTCTCCCTCTCTACCCCTTCTCCCAGCCTCAACTACCTCTTCCGGCAGCTCTTTCCATGCATCAACCACTCTTTGAGTAAAAAAGTTACCCCTCAGGTTCCGATTAAATCTCCCCCCCCTGCCTCACCTCACCTGGTTCTTGATTCCCCTACTCTGGGCAAGAAGCAGGAGTAGGTTTTCATCACCTGCTGGAGCACAGAAGGAAACCCTGGCTGAGAAAATCACACTGGCTCTTTGGCATTTAATTCTATTAACTTGAATGAAACTAAAAAAAGAACAGTTTTGATTAAAAGCAGGTAATCTTCCTTGCAAGATGTTTTTATATGTCCCCTGAGCATTGGATTACAAAAACCATGTATCTCCCAGATTCCCAAATCCACTGATTTCTTCTAAATTAAAATAGGCACAGAGGCACAGCAATTGGCACAGCTGCTACACTGCTTCACAGTCCTGGATTTGATCCAGACGTCTGGTGCTGTCAGTGTGAAGCTCCCTCTATGACTGTGTGGCTCTCCAGTGAGGGCTCCAGTTCCTCCCACATCACAAAGATGTGCAGGAAGGTTAATTGTCCTGCTGTAAATTAGCCCTTCCTGCAGATGGGTGAACAAAGGCTTCTCCAAGAGCCAACATTGACTGAGGAGGTTGAATGGCCTCATTTCATGCTTTCAGGAAACATGAGGTAGATTAACAGTTTTCAGTGTATAATAGTGACTAAAATACTTCAACATCCAATCCATCAACCAAAGTAAAAGCACGTTTTTGATTTTCTTCAGCTCCACCTTGCTCCCTCTTTCTTCACCCCTAACGACCCCCAACCCAATGGACAGTGAGGGGCTAGACTGGGAGATAAAATCAGAAATTTTGCAATCCTACCTCTAACCAGCTGTGTTCCCAGCTATTGGAACATTTACTGTGACATTAGTAATCTGGGAACATTAACTTCCAAATCTCTTTGTACCTGCATCATTCCTTGCTGTAGAGTATTTAAGCAATACTTATTCTGCTTGAGTAGCTTACAACTCAACGGTATGAACAGTGAATTGTCCAATTTTAGGTAACCTCATCCGAACCCTCCCCCCACCCCCCTACAGCCCCACCCCACAAGTCTGCAATTTATCCCATCAGATAAAGCATAACAATAAGTTTAATTTGACACCAAATTCACTTTCATATCTCAAGTATTAAAAAAGTTATGGCCATTTTCATACTCGGAAATTAGCATCTTGTTCCCTATTGATTTTCAATGGACATTACAAAAAAGCTGTGATCTTGGATAGTCAAAAGCCCATTTCTTAAGGAAAGATTAACATTTTTAAATAGCCTAAGTGTCCAAAGATTATTCACAAATAATTCACAATATAACATGATTTTTATATCTAATTTACATTAATTTATAGGCCAAATGGAAGGAATTTAGTGTTCAATTGCTGTAAATAAATGCCCATTTAAATCGGCTTTCTAGTGGGTTTCTGTGAACGCGCTGGTTTAGAACGTTCGCATCGCGCTGGATTAGTGCCCTCAAATGCCCAGAAAAATACTGCGGGATATAAAAAGCCCAAAATGAACTACTCGCTATAGATAACTTTAATTACAGGGTTATATATATGCCCCATTTAATGTAAAAATAAGGTACATACCTTTAATTGTTTGCTTTATAAAACCCTGGGGCTGCGAGAGGTTGCGGAATCAGAGAGTAATTTAAAAACTATTATAACTATATTATCGAGGCCTATAAAACTAATAATACCTTTTGTGACCGGGTCTTGCAGCGATTTTTCGTTAATGAACATCTGCGATTAGTACAGCCTAGTAAAAATCGTGTTTTAAACCCGCCCCCTCCAAACAGCGCCAAAATCGCGGACATGGCTGAGGGCAGATTCCCAATGACGATTCAGGTAGGTTTTGTAACATACCTACCTGATCCCACTCCTCCCTGTGCCTCACCTAGATACACATCCATTTCTCCTCCCCAGCTATTTTCTTCTCGAGTGCCCCGACCGCGGGAGAACAAAGAAGGGAAGAAGATTGAACGTTTTTTGCCATCCATCACAGTGACGAATGAGGGGGATTCGCTGTGGTGAATGTTCATGTTTAAAATTTATTTGGGTGTCTTGTGCTCTTTGTTGGTATGACTGTATGGCAAATCAAATTCCTTGTATTCGTGAAACATACTTGGCTAATAAAGTACTATTATGATTATGATTATGATTATGATGATTACAGCTTCGGAATTCACAACTCCTCAACCCTATCTCACACCTTCTGTTTTTATCTCTGGCCTTTGTTCCAATCATCTGCTACACTTTGTCCTGCCTCACCCCTTTGCTATCTTTATTCTCCCCCCACCCAATCTGTCTGAAAAAGGGTCCCAACTCAAAACATCACCTGTCCATGTTCTCCAGAGATGCTGCCTGACCTGCTGAGTTACTCCAGCACTTTGTGTCATTGAGTCATAGAGGCATAAAGTCATAGAGTCATACAGCGTAGAAACAAACCATTCAGCCCAACCTCCCCACACCAGCCAACATGTCCCAGCTACACAAGTCCAACCTGCCCGTGTTTGGTCCATATCCCTTCAAAACTGTCCTAGCCATGTACCTGTCAAATGTTTCTTAAACATTGGAATTGTCCCTGCCTCAACTACCTCCTCTGGCAGCTTGTTCCACACAACCAATAATCTGAGTGAAAAGGTTACTCCTCAGACTCCTATTAAATCTTTTCTCCTTCACCTTAAACCAATGTCCTCCAGTCCTCGATTCACCTACTCTGGGCAAGAGACTGTGAATCTACCCGATCTGTGTCTCTCCACGCAGTCACGTGGAGAACGTAAAACTCCATACAGACAGCACCGGAAGTCGGGATTGAATCCGGGTCTCTGGCGCTGCAAGTGCTGTAAAGCAGCAACTCTAGCGCTGCACCACCGTGCCGCCCTTGCTCATTAATACAGGAGCCACAATTCTATTCGTTATTACATCATTAGTATTAATATAGAACTTGTTGTCATGTTATGTAAATCATTGATAAGCATATAATTAGATATTTATCCAAAATAGCCCTAAGTATAGCAACAACGTTATTGTACACATCTTTTGAAGATCAACTATTGAGAGCCAACATTTTAGGTATTTTAGCCGTCAGGAAATCTGCTCATCTGTATCCGCCTATCACTCGCCAATCATTGTCCCACCTCTGTTTCCCACTACTACACTCACCTATGCATGGTCTCCAGCGATGCTGTCTGTTCCGAGAGTTACTCCAGCATGGGTTTTTTTGCATGAGTTAATGTTTGTGCTTCTTCCACAACTTTATAGTAAACTGTACAAAGCTTAGGATTTATAGTACATACATGCAAAATGTATCAGAATCATATCCATGAGAAAACTGTCTCTCTCCCCTTCCCCCTCTATCCCTCTCCCCTTCCCTCTCTATTTAAAAACAAAAGCCTCAACAAAAGCTTCAGTATTTCATCATGTGACACTGCTTATGTAGCAGGTCTGCATAAGATTTAGAGGGCTATGGCCAAACAGGCAAATGGGATTAGCTTGGTTGTCATGGATGAGTTGGGCAGAAGGGCCCGTTTCCAAGCATAATGACTCTACTGTTTTGCTAAATGTCAATCTATAGCCAATTCTATTATTTGGCATTATTTTTTTTAATATTTCTGACCCCTATGCTTTCATTTTATTAAGGTTCTACTCAGAAATAATTACTCTGCCTTTCTGGAAAGTCAGAGAATATTCTCATCAAAGCTGCAGTAAATCTCAGTGGAGTCCCTCAAATGTCAGTTTATTTAACTTGCAGGCAAGATACATATTCATATCATGCTGCATGCCATTCACATGAAAAATATATTCACAATATATTCAAAAATATTATCAAATGATGTTGAGCTTGCTCAGCAAAATGATTGGAAGAATTGAGAATAAAAATTAAATTTCCTCGACAATACCTTACAATTTTTAATGAAGGCGTGAACATTTCTCTCCATCCACAAGCACGCAATCAAATGGTCAGTGCATGCACAAGAGAGACCATGGGGTCATAGGACATAGGAGCAAAATTAGGCCATTCAGCCCATTGAGTCTACTCCGATATTCGATCATGGCTGATCTGTTTTTCTCTCTCTCAGTTTTCCCTCTCAGTTAGTACTAAGTCAGTCGTGTCGCTATCTGTAGATGTCAAAATGAAGATTGTACAGGGAAGATCAGAATGTCCTGCTGTCCGCCTCACGCCATTGTTTTGTTAACCATGCAAAATAATACAAAGAGAGAGTTGCAACACGGAAACAAATCCAAGTTGACTATCAACTTTACAATAATCCTACATTCATCCTATTTTTTTCTTAATTTCTCCTCATTCTCATCAACTCCCCCCAGATTCTACCACTTGCCTATACATTAGGGATAATTTACTGCGGTCTTTTAGCCTACTTTAGCGCACGTCGTTTGTGATGTAGGAGGAAACCAGGGCATCCAGTGGAAGCCCATGGAGTTACAGGAACAATGTGCAAACCCCACACAGACATCACACAAAGTCGAGATCAAACTCGGATCTCTGGCGCTGTGGCTCTATCAGCTGCTCATGTATTGTGAGCAGTTATGGGCCCCGTACCTGAGGAAGGATGTGCTGGTGTTGGAGAGGGTCCAGAGGAGGTTTATGAGAATGACTCCAGGAATGATTGGGTTAACATATAATGTGCGTTCAACAGCTCTGGTCCTGGACTCGCTGGATTTTACAAGGACGAGGGGAGACCTCAATGAAACTTAGCGAATGGTGAAAGGACTGGATAGAATAGATGCGGAGAAAATGTTTCCACTAGTGGGAGAGTCTAGGCCCAGAGGGCATAGGTTCAGAAGATAATTATGTACCTTTAGAAAAGAGATGAGGAGGAATTTCTTTTGTCAGAGGGTGGTGAATTGGTGGAATCCATTGCCACAGATGGCTGTGGAGGCCAAGTGATTGGGTATTTGTAAGGTGGATATCGACAGATTCTTGATCAGGGAGGGTGTTAAGGGATATGGGAAGAAGGCAGGAGAATGGGATTGAAAGAGAAAGATAGATCAGCCATGGCACTGTGGATTAGATCGGTGGACTGGCCTAATTCTGCTCCTATGACTTATGAACATGACAGTGAACAATCCTAAGAAAAAAACCTTAAAGGAATGTTGCTGCCCGCTCAAACCATAATTGGTAAGAGTGGTCCGCCATTCTCAGGTTGCATTAACTTCTTATGGTTTAGTTTAGTTTAGCTTAGTTTAGAGATAAAGCGTGGAAACAGGACGTTCGGCCCACCGAGTCCACAACCACCACACATCCCCACACATTAACACTACCCTACCCACACTATGGACAATTTTACATGAATAACAAAGCCAATTAACCTACAAACCTGTTCGTCTTTGGAATGTGGGAGTAAACTGAAGATCTCCGAGAAAACCCACGCAGGTCACGGGGAGAACGTACAAACTCCATACAGACAAGCACCCGTAGTCAGGATCAAACCCGGATCTCTGATGCTGTAAGGCAGTAGCTCTACCACGACATCACCATGCCGCATGTGTAATCAGTAAAAAGAACCACTAAAAAGTGATTATTTTCCACTCTCTCAGCTTCAGATGAGTGTATATCGGAGAAATACAGAGATTTGTAATTTTGAGCTTGCTCTCACCATAGCCCTATTAGTGATGGAGTCTCTCCTGCAAATTTGTGCACAGTTCTGTTTAACCCACCTGTGCTCATCACAATTAAATGTGACATTCAAAGCTAAGGCTAAGAGAGAAATGAAAATATTCCATATTCATTGCCCACACAATCTAATTAAATATTTGTCATTTTGTTTAGCTAAATCAATATTACGACTCTTCATAAAAGTTAATCTTACTAGAATTGCTGGCCGTCAACCGAGGTGAAAGCAGATTCAACACACACAGTGCCAGAAACATTTAGCAGCCAGCTCATCTCTGTGGAAATGACTTTAATATTTACTGCAGAAAACATTTCCAAGCACTTGGGAAAAATAAATCTGTTTCCAAATCATCATGGTATTTAAGTGGAAACCCTTCAAATAGCCAGGCCAACTGACAGACTGAACTAGGATAGACACAAAAGGCTGGAGTAACTCAGTGGGTCAGTCAGTATCTCTGGAGAAAAGAAGTAGGTGACGCTTCGGGTCGAAACCCTTCTTCAGAATAAGAGTCAGGGGAAAGCTTAATGAGAGATATAGGCAGTGTTATTGAGAGATATGGAACAAATGAATGAAAGATATATAAAAAGTAATGATGATCAAGGAAAGGTGGAACCCATAATGGTCCATTCTTGGCTGTTGGCTTGGTGATAACAAATTATAGAGATAGTGGAACTCAACATGACGACAGTGAAACTCGTACGATGACATGGGTGAGTGGGGGAGGGATGGAGAGAAAGGAGATGCAAGGGTTATTTGAAGTTGGAGAAATCAATATTCATAGCGCTGGGTTGTAAGCTGCCTGTTGGGTAGAGAATGTTAACGCAGAACAGTAGAATGGGACCACATGGCGGACAGGGAGTGAAACTCAAAAGACCGCCGATGGTGGTAATTTGAGTAAAAAACAAACTACTGGGAGGAATTCAGCGGGTCAGGCAGCATCTATGGAGATAAATTGACAGATAATGTTTCAGGTTGAGGCCTTTCTTCAGAGAGATGGAGAAGAGGGAGAAGAGCTGATAGATGGAGTACAGAGGAAAGAGTGGGCCAAGAGTTGGCAAGTTTGAGGAGAATTACGGTAATTCAGGGGGAGGAGAGAAGGTTGGAGATAATAGCCAAGGCTGGAAGTGATAAGTGGATAAGGCAGAAGGATGCAGTTGGTAGAATCAGATAAAGAAGAAAAGCAGAGGGTGATATGTGGAGACAGAGGAAGAGATGGTGAATAAAAGGAAAGGGAGGAGGGGAAGGAAACTTGTGGGTAGTGGGAGATGAGATGGAGGGGGAAATGAACTGGGTTTATGGGGGCAGGGGGGGTGGAAGGAAAGGTGTGTAAACTGGGAGGGGGGATTGAATGGAATAGCTGAGTGGAGGCAAGGTCGATGAGAAATGAGGGACTATCTGAATCACCAGCCAACAATGTCCCATCTACCCTAGTCCCACTTGCCTGCGCTTGATCCATAACCCTCTAAACCTGTCCTATCCATGTACCTGTCCAATTGTTTCTTAAATGATGGGATAGTCCCAGCCTCAACTACCTCCTCTGGCAGCTTGTTCCATACACTCACCACCCTCTGTGTGAAAAAGATACCCCTCGGATTGCTATGAAATCTTTTCCCCTACATCTTGAACCGTCCTCTGGTCCTCGATTCCCCTACTCTGGGTAAAAGACTGTGCATCTACCAGATCTATTCCTCGAATGTTTTTTTATACCTCTATAAGATCTCCCCTCATCCTCCTACGCTCCATGGAATAGAGACCCAGCCTATCCAACCTCTCCCTATTGCTCACACCCTCTAGTCCTGGCAACATCCCCGTAAATCTTTTCTGAACCCTTTCAAGCTTGACAATATCTTTCCCATAACATGGTGCCCAGAACGGAACACAATATTCTAAACGCAGTCTCACCAAAATCTTGTACAACTGCAACATGATCCCCCATCTTCTATACTCAATACTCTGACTGATGATGACCACCTTATCTACCTGATGTTGATGCCCTGATGTTGGTTAATTATCCAACTTTGGACACTATTGAAACTTATCTATTTCTGATTATTTTTTTTAAATCACACCAACTCTTTCTAGGTCTGTGTTTTAAACATTAGAGATACAGCGATGAAACTGTCCTTCGGCCCACAGAGTCCGTGCAGCCAATAATCCTACAGTAGATGTACACTAGTACTATCCTACACATTAGGGAAATCTACAATTAACCTATCAGTGATGGAGTCTCATAGCCTACAAAGCTAATTAACCTACAAACCTGTACATCTTTGGAGTGTGGGAGAAAACCGGTACAGCCAGAGAAAACACACATGATCACAGGGAGAACATACAAACTCCATACAGACAGCAAGCTCAGTCAGGATCGAACTGGGGTCTCTGGCGTTGTAAGGCTGCAACTCTACCTCTGCACGACTATGCTGCACATCATGCTCTGAACTGATAAAAAACGTTGCAGATGATTAGCATTTCTGATGGAATAGACAAAGGCAAGGATCGGAGCAATGTTTCCCAGATACAGCAGAGGAAGGACTAATAACGACTAATAAAGCACTGAAATAAATAACAGGAGATAATTAATCAGCCAGACAATATTAACACAATTAAACTGAGAGAATGCAAAGACCTTTAATTCAATTTGAAATTTGCTCGTCTAATACCTTCCTTGCTCAGTGCAGACACTATTTAACTTGTCTGTACATAACAAGAGCACCATGTGCTTCATGCCTGTTTTTATTTTGACAGCTGACATGTAAACGAACACTAAGCCTTGGAATTGTGTTCGACAAATCCTACGTGCTTGCAACCAGGTGAACTTTGTTGCCTAAGGCGTTATGAGCAGCAGCTTTCTAGGATGGTTCAAATGATCCCGACTTCAATGTTAATGAGCATCGAACTCCATCCCCTGTCATTTCCGTGCTGCCCTGCCAAACAGAGCTGCTTTCATGGTCTATCTACTCCAGTTATTCTCATGCAACAATAAAAAATGATAGAATAAAAATCCAATTTGAAAAGTCAATTCACATACTGTAACAGGTGTTTTAATCTAATACATCATCAGATTTTAAATTCTATTGATGTTAGCATAACTTTTGAATCCTCAGGGAGGTGGAAGATGTGGTGAGTTTGGTATCATGGGGAAGCACAGTAAGGTCAGATACAAAGAGGTTTAGCTGAATCTAACAGTGGGACATCATTATAATTTTTCCTCTCCATTTTCCCTGGTTTTTAACTGCTCAATTATCAGACACAAAATTGCCTGCATTACCTCAGTGGTTGAAAATAAAATGCTAGTGTACAATGTTTCAATAGACAAATCATTATGTATCCGTGGAAGTGGAATATATTGTGCATTACAGGAACATTAATGTATATGTGCATAGCCTCTCAATCCTGGTGTATGCTCAGGAAGATTAGATAAGGTTATTTGGAGTATTGTGTGCAGTTCTGGACACCCCATTCCAGGAAGGATGGGGAGGATGTGGAGAGGGTGTAGGCGAGGTTTACCAGAATGTTGCCTAGTTTAGAGATATTATCAATCAGGAAGGGTTGGATAAACTTGGATTGTACCCTTGAAGATGGCGGATGGAAAGAAAGATACCAGTGAGTGGCCTGAGGGCTTACCCTCTGTGCCCTCTGGGTGGCGCCCTGGGTCAGCTGCGGGGGGGCACCCCAGGGCATGGAGGCTGAGTGAAGGCTATCAGAGATGAAGTACGGCGCATTCATGGATCGATGTTGAGGAGGCATTGGAGTGGTGGAGTTGGTGGAGTGGGCCGCTGGAGGTCCTGCAGCAGCCGGGGGCTCCATTAGACCAGTTCTACTCCAAGTGGTTGAGAACGTGGAATGGACACGGCTTAAGCTCTGTCCGGTCTCCGGCAGGAAAGGCCGCGCCAATCCAGATGGTAGGCCGCAAGGTGACGATGCGGCTCAGAGAAAGGACGCATCCTCGATCAGGTAGTGACTGAGAAAAATGGTTTGCCCCCCCACACATAAAAAACGACTAATAGACCTCCAAAACAAACTTTTAGACAGACTAAAAACAACAAAAAGGATGAATGGACAGACAGCTGCTGGCGATGCTGCCACTCTCGATGGCATGTGGTGGCCCGTGAGTAGAGATATGGGTCGGCGGCAGCAGCATCTGTGTCCGGGGAGACAGTGAAGGTCAGCAACAGCGGCGGTGGCCCGGCCCGGGGAGGTGGTGACAGAATTGGCAGCCGCGAGCGGCAGCTTCGGTGGTCCGGCTCTGGGCTTGGATTTGGCCGGGAAGGCATTGGGGGTCGGGGAGGAGGTGGATTTTGCTGCTCCTCATGGTGGCCATCACGGCCTCATGGAGGTCGGGCCGCGGTCCAGCGGTGGTGGACCAGCGCCCACCTGTGGACGGGCGGTCGAGTCGAAGAGTGTCGGTGGTGGGACCAGTCCGGTGTGGGTGAGTGTAAGTGGGTGTGTGTGTGTGTGTGTGTGAGTGAGTGGGTGTGAGTGGGTGTTGTGTGTGGGTGAGTGTGTGTGTGTGTGTGTGTGTGTGTGTGTGTGTGTGTGTGTGTGTGTGTGTGTAAGTGTGTGTGAGTGTGTGTGTGTGTGTGTGAGTGTGTGTGTGTGTGTGTGTGTGTGTGAGTGTGTGTGTGTGTGTGTGTGTGTGTGTGGGTGTGTGGTGTGTGTGTGTGTGTGTGTGTGTGTGTGTGTGTGTGTGTGTGGGTGTGTGTGTGTGAGTGTGTGTGTGTGTGTGTGTGTGTGTGGGGTGTGTGGGTGTGTGTGTGGTGTGTGTGTGTGTGTGTGTGTGTGTGTGTGGGTGTGTGTGTGTGTGTGTGTGTGTGTGTGTGTGTGTGTGTGGGTATGTGTGATGGGCGGCGCAGTCGCGGTGGGTCAAAGGGCCTGGTTCTACGCTATATCTCTAAACTAAACTAAAATGAAATATAGCCCAAGATCAATCTATTCCACCTTGTCAAACACTTTCTAAATAAAAACAATTGCAGGTAAGAAAGCGATTAATATCAGACTAACAATATAATTTATGAAGATAACTACGTTAAAAATTGTAGGTGGTTTAAAATATGTGCATCCACTCACAAATGGCACAAAAAATGGAGCCTGAATGGTGAAATGAGGTAGCTTCATTTTATTTAAAGATCACATCAGATCAATTCTATATAATTTAATGTATCTATTGGTTTAAACACTTACAGTTAATTAAGAAAAAAGAGTGTTATAAAATTGGATAAATGTGAAACGGGACCTAAACTACCAACCGACCCAAATATGATTACATCTCTAGGGACATGGCAAAATTATTTTGGAATTGTTATCGTTTTTTTTTAATCATTTACTGATGAGGCAATAAAATGTCAGGGAAATGCTGGCTTTGCTTTTTCACTTTCGCCTACTTAGCTTTTTGTTGTTACAGCTTTATACACAGACAAACTTCAAAAGGAAATTAGAATGCAAACGGACTGGCAACGTTGGAACATAAATAGGTGGAATGTCACCCATACATATTCTCCAGGAATGCTGCCTGATCCATTGCTTGAGTTACTCCAACACTTTGTGCCTTTGTAAACCAACATCTGCAGTTCCATGTTTCTACATAAAGAAGCACACACTGAAATGTTGCACAGAGAATCTTATTCTTCCTTCGCTGAAAAGAAAATAAACTAACTATTACAACATGGCGCTTAGTTTAGTTTAGTTTATTTTATAGATACAGCGCAGAAACAGGCCCTTAGGACCACTGAGTCCGCACCGACCAGCGATCCCCGCACATTAAACTATCCTACACACACTATGGACAATTTACACATACACCAAGCCAATTAACCTACATACCTGTATGTCTTTGGAGTGTGGGAGGAAACTGAAGATCTGGGAAAAAACCCATGCAGTCAAACTCCGTACAGACAGCACCCGTAGTCGGGATTGAACCAAGGTCTCTGGCGCTGTAAGGCAGCAATTCTACCACTACGCCACCATGACTTCTGTTTCCCATTCCTAGTAAATCAACCTATAAACAGATGAATGGATTATTATTCTTTTAAAACGATGTACAATGACTTGAGGTATTTAACAGGTTGGGGATAGGGGCGAGTCATGCTTTATGTGATGGAAAATGTGTAACATTTGTTGACGATGAAAGATGATTTTGCTCTTTAGTAAACCTTCACAGCAAATGGTGTGTATCCGAGATGGTTATTCGATTTAGATCTGACATTTACCAATCTGCCCATCATCAGGAAGTTCGATGCTCTGATCATTTTGTTTTATTAGTTTGCTTGCATTAAAGTAAATTTCTAAATTATGCTGTGAAGAAATGAAACAAGTATTTTTGACAGAAGCACAGACAATAATATTTGTTCATATTATTTTTTGAAACTCATTCACAATGCTTTTAATCAGAAACAAATATATTATAAAAACATCTTGCATTACCCTTTTTTTGCATCTCAAATTGATCTTTAAAGAGCTTTACAAACCAATTTTGATATTGAGCCAGAGGAGAAGAAATTAGGATGGGATCAAAAGCTAGATCAGAGAAATAGGTTTTAAAGACCAGTTTAGTTTAGTTTGGTTTGGTTTAGAGATACAGTTCGGAAACAAGCCCGTTGGCCCACCAAGTCTGCACCAACCAGCCACCCCCGCACATTAACACTATCCTACACACACTAGGGACAATTTACACTTATACCAAGCCAATTAACCTACATACCTGTTTTGTCTTTGGAGTGTGGGAGGAAACCGAATATCGTGGAGAAAACCCACGCGGTCACGGAGAGAACGTACAAATTCCGTACAGATACATCTGTAGTGAGGATCGAACACGGGTTTACTGGCACTGTAAGGCAGCAACTCTACCGTTGCGCCAACACAGGATGGCAGAATGAAAGAAAAAATGTAAAGGAAGGTTTACCGAGGAATTGCCCGAGTTAGGGTTTGAAGCAGCTGCAAGCACAATCTACAATGGTGCAGCAGAAATGTACAACGGAGTCCAAAGATCTCTGAGGGTTTTGGGGGGAGGAACAAGGCTTGGAGAGATTTAGAAATAAGAATAAGCATCTTTACATACAGTGACTATTTCTTTGAAAGATGCATGGTGGCCATTCAAGAACAACAATTTCTCCAGAGACAGAGGAACTGCAGATGCTGGAATCCCAAGTCTGAAGAAGGGTCCCGAAGTGAAACATTACCTATTCCTGTCCTCCAGAGATCTTGCCTGACCGGTTGAGTTAATCCAGCACATTGTGTTTTAAACAATAATGTTTCACTGACACCAGCAATAAGAAATGCATGGTCATTTAAAATGTATATATTTTATTCCCAGAGTAAAGAATGCTGACCAGGGCATTCAGAGAGCCGACTGTTTATCTTCACCATGACCATTTAATACCCACCTGACTTGTCAAATGAGCATCGCAATTTAATATCTGATATGAAAAAGCAACTCCAAAATTCAGCATCTTTTAAGACTTCATTCTGGCACCAGCCTGGTGTATGTGCTCAAGTTGTGAAATGGGCTTTGAACCTGCTGTCTGCTGCTTTAGTAGTAAGCATCAACAGAACAAGGGCAATAAGTAAATAATTTTGATGACAAGTTGTAATTGAAGAATTATTGTTGGAATAGGGGGTATTAGCTACAAGGAAAGGTTGGACAGACTTGGATTGTTTTCACTGCAACGCCAAAGGTTGGGGGAAGATCTGAAAGAAGTCTATAAAATCATGAGAGACATAGATGGGGTAGACAGTCAATACCTTTTTCCCAGGATGGGAAAATCAAAAACTAGGCATAGTTTTAAGGTGAGATGGGCACGTTTAAAGGAGATGTGCAGGGAACGTTTTTTTTACACAGACAATAGACAATAGACAATTGGTGCAGGAGTAGGCCATTCGGCCCTTCGAGCCAGTGCTGCCATTCAACGTGATCATGGCTGATCATCCCCAATCAGTACCCTGTTCTTGCCTTCTCCCCATATCCCCTGACTCCGCTATCTTTTAGAGCCCTATCCAGCTCTCTCTGAAAGCATCCAGAGAACCTGCCTCCACCGCCCTCGGAGGCAGAGAATTCCACACTCACAACTCTCTGTACGAAAAAGTATTTCCTCATCACCGTTGTAAATGGCTTACCCCTTATTCTTAAGCTCTGGCCCCTGGTTCTGGACTCCCCCAACATCGAGAACATTTTTCCTGCCTCCAGCGTGTCCAACCCTTAACAATCTTATATGTTTCAATAAGATTCCCTCTCATCCTTCTAAATTCCAGCGTGTACAAGCCAAGCTACTTCATTCTCTCAGCATATTACAATCCCGCCATCCCGGAAATTAACCTTGTAAACCTATGCTGCATTCCCTCAATAGCAAGAATGTCCTTCCTCAAATTAGGGGACCAAAACTGCACACAATAATCCAGGTGTTGTCTCACTAGGGCTCTGTACAACTGCAGAAGGACCTCTTTGCTCCTATACCCGAATCCCCTTGTTATAAACGCCAACATGCCATTTGCTTTCTTCACTGCCTGCTGTACCTGCATGCTTGCCTTCATAGACTGATGAACAAGGACCCCCAGATCCCGCTGTACCTCCCCTTTTCCCAACTTGATGCCATTTAGATAGTAATCTGCCTTATTGTTTTTGCTACCAAAGTGGGTAACCTCACATTTCTCCACATTAAACGTCATCTGCCATGCACCTGCCCACTCCCCCAACCTGTCCAAGTCACCCTGCATTCTCAGAGCATCCTCTTCACATTTCACAGTGTCACCCAGCTTTGTGTCATCTGCAAATTTGCTAATGTTACTTTGAATCCTTTCATCCAAATAATCGATGTATATTGTAAATAGCTGCGGTCCCAGCACCGAGCCTTGCAGTACCCCACTAGTCACTGCCTGCCATTCTGAAAGAGACCCATTAATCACCACTCTCTGTTTCCTGTCTGCCAACCAATTTTCTATCCATGTCAGCACTCCACCCCCAATACCATGTGCCCTAATTTTACTGACTAATCTCCTATGTGGGACCTTATCAAATGCTTTCTGAAGGTCCAGGTACACTACATCAGCTGGCTCTCCCTTGTCCATTTTCCTAGTTACATCTTCAAAAAATTCCAGAAGATTAGTCAAGCATGATTTCCCTTCGTAAATCCATGCTGACTCGGACCGATCCTGTTACTGCTATCCAAATGTGTGGCTATTTCATCTTTTATAATTGACTCCAGCATCTTCCCCACCACCGATGTCAGGCTAACTGGTCTATAATCCCTGCTTTCTCTCTCCTGCCTTTCTTAAAAAGTGGGATAACATTAGCTACCCTCCAATCCACAGGAACTGATCCTGAGTCTATAGAACATTGGAAAATTATCACCAATGCATCCACGATTTCTAGAGCCACTTCCTTAAGTACCCTGGGATGCAGACCATCAGGCCCTGGGGATTTATCAGCCTTCAGTCCCATCAGTCTACCCAACACCATTTCCTGCCTAATGTGGATTTCCTTCAGCCTCCGTCACCCCAGTTCCTCTGGCCACTACTAGAGGGTGGTGAGTGTCTGGAACACTGCCGAGGACAGAGTTTGAGGCAGATACAATAGTGGCATTAAAGAGGCTTTTGGCTATGCACACGGATATGCAAGGAATATGCTGGATTAACTCAACCGGTCAGGCAACATCTCTGGAGGACACGAATAAGTGACGTTTCAGGTCGGGACCCTTCTTCAGAATCTGGATTCCAGCATCTGCAATTCCTCTGTCTCTGGAGAAATTGTTGTTCTTGAATGGCCCCCATACATCTTCCAAAGAAATAGTCACTGTATGTAAAGATGATTATTCTTATTTCTATATCTCTCCAAACCTTGTTCCTCCCCCCCCCAAAACCCTCAGAGATCTTTGGACTCCGCTGTACACTGAACAGGGGTTCCCAACGTTTTCGTCCCGTTTATCCCCGGCAACTTTAATAGCACATAACAATGGGATTTCACTTATTTATGAACAACTAATGATGAACAGATACCAGTCCACCAGAACCAAACACAATCAGTCAATGAGAAAAAATATGTACAAATCCAGAATCAACAAATTTACCTCCTGGGTAGGCGAAAATTACCCCTGGGTAAATTTACCCCAGGTTGGGAACCCTTGATATTGAATATGTTCAAACAGATTAGATTTGGTCTTGGCATTATTTTCAGCACAAACATTGTGGGACGAAGGGCCTGTTCCTGTGCTGTACTGCTTTATGTTCTGTCAGTAATTTCTTAGTAATCCAGAGTCCTGAGTGCATAAATCAGAGATCACAGTTTAAATTTAAGTGTGACAGCTGCGGAATTGAAATTCAATGAATTACACAATTTTTTATTGAAAAATCTTAGTCATGATGACTACTGAACATCTAGATTGTCATTAAACACCCATCTGTCTCACAAGTGTGCTGCAGGGAAGGGAATCTACCATCCATCTCTGATCAGGTCTGTATGTAACTGCTGGCTTGTAAAAATGTGGTTGGCTCTCAAGTTGCTTTGAAAGCCACAAGTAAAGATAAACAATAAATGTTAGACTTGCCATCGATGCCCACTTCTGACTTTACAGGTGAGGAACTTTGAGAGAGAGCATTTTGAAATATTCATGCCTCAGTGTTCTGTTCAGTGAAAAAAAAATCTCATACAAATCACGTCTGAATTTTTGGTTTGTGCTCCTCTGGTAATCTAACGCTGCACATTAAGCATTCAACAGAAGAACTGTTAAATAAGCTAAAAAATTAGAGAAGAAACAGCTTGGCCCAACAAAGCTCATCACTCTCTGCTCTAATTATTTCTCTGATTATACCATCCAATTATATTTTTATACCCTCAGTGATTTGCTTTTATGATGTTGCTTGCTAGATTAGTTAAAGTGAATATTAATCTTGGAGCAAAGCTTTTCTACCGCATCTATCAATTCTGAATTACTTTTCGCTCATATCTTTTACAAATTTGATGCTCCTCATCCATTTCAAATTATACCGAGCATGCCCTCTGACATTTTTCGTACCTGGCCGTATTCTTTTGTGGATTTTAAATACCATTTTTTCCATTCTCCTTGCAGGTCACTGTCAATCACGGATGAGCAGTTGCCATGATTGAAGCTCTTGAGATGTGCATGTAATAAATGGAGCTGAGCTTCGGAGAAGTCTTCCCTGTCAAGTGCTCTGTGCTAATTGTCAAATACATGCAGCTGGCCAGCTGTGCAGCTCCCTCAATCTGCTGCTCTAATTTCTTTCATTATTCCTTACATTCTGATTAACTTTTTGAACTTATTTTATTTTCGCAACGCAAATTTGCGTCTTGGATGAAACCCCCTCAGGCACAGTTAAAATGTGAGCAGGAAAGAAAAGCATGGTTGTGGTTTCCAAAGTGATTTTATAGAGATTTTTACTTTCTTTACAATCCTTGCCACCGTTCCCTTCACTCTTCACATGCATTTTTTAGGTCTGGGGACCTTTGTCAGAGCTGAGAAAATGAGAACAAGTTAGTTTTCAATAATAGTGAAGGAAGAGAGGTGGGGGTGTAATATGGGAGATGGTGATGACACAGTTTGAACAAAAGGAATAACTCTTAAATTGTGAGTCCAAATGTACAAAGATGCTGATTATATTGGTAACTGTCCCCATTAACTCATTTGGCCCCATATATTTAAAATGAGAGAGGACCTGGCAAATGTAGATGGGAGCATTTAGACAATAGACAATAGGTGCAGGAGTAGGCCATTCAGACCTTCAAGCCAGCACCGCCATTCAATGTGATCATGGCTGATCATCCACAATCAGTACCCCCTTCCTGCCTTCTCCCCATATCCCCTGACTCCACTATCTATAAGAGCCCTATCTAGCTCTCTCTTGAAATCATCCAGAGAACCCGCCTCCACCGCACTCTGAGGCAGAGAATTCCACAAACTCACAACTCTCTGTTTGAAAAAGTGTTTCCTCATCTCCGTTCTAAATGGCTTACCCCCTATTCTTAAACTGTGGCCCCTGGTTATGGACTGCCCCAACATCGGGAACATGTTCCCTGCCTCTAGCGTGTTCAAACGTTTAATAATCTTATATGTTTCGATAAGATCTCATCTCATCCTTCTAAATTCCAGAGTATACAAGCCCAGCCGCTCCATTCTCTCAACATATGACAGTCCCGCCATCCCAGGAATTAATCTTGTAAACCTACGCTGCACTCCCTCAATAGCAAGAATGTCCTTCCTCAAATTAGGAGACCAAAACTGCACACAATACTCCAGGTGTGGTCTCACTAGGGCCCTGTACAACTGCAGAAGGACCTCTTTGCTCCTTTACTCAACTCCTCTTGTTATGAAGGCCATTCACTTTCTTCATTGACTGCTGTACCTGCATGCATACTTTAATTGACTCATGAATTAAGGACCCCCAGATCCCGTTGTACTTCTCCTTTTCCATTGAGTGGTGGTGCCATCGAATGTGGCAGCGTCAACAGCAGCTGTATGTGTTTTCATTCTTTTTTTTATTTTTAGTCTGTATAAAAGTTTGCTTTTGGAGGTCTTTTAGTCTTTATTATATGGGGGGGGGGGGGGGGGGGGAAGGGGAAATCATTTTCTCAGACACTACCTGGTCGAGGATGCGTCTTTTCTCCGAGCTGCATCTTCGCACACTCCTCGCGGCCTACCAACCGGATTGGTGCGGCCTTTCCAGCCGGAGACAGGCCAGAGCTTCAGCGGCGGCGCAGCACTGAATTACCAGCATGGAGCGGGCGATGCCTTACCGGGGTCGACGTGTTGGAGCTCCGGAGTGTTGTGCTTGCCGACTTAACACCGTGGAGCTGTGGTTTGCGGGGCTTCCAGCCGCGGGCGGCGCTGACTTTAACATCACTGAGGCCTGGGATCTTTCACCAAGGATCGCCAGTGTTGGAGCTCCACCCAGCTCGGTCTGTGGACTTCGGAAGCCATGGTCTCCAGTAGGAAGCGGCCGATTCAGAAACTCCAAGTAGCTGAGAGTTATGACGCTGGAATTCCGATCATTCGATCATTCCGGCGCGAGGGCCAGAAACATTTTGATGTATGTGGCAATAAGTGTCCTTTGTCCTTTGTCCTTTTCACAACTTGACACAATTTAAATAATAAGCTGCCTTCCTGTTTTTCCTACCAAAGTGGATAATCTCACATTTATCCACATTAAACTGCATCTGCCCACTCACCCAACCTGTCCAAGTCACCCTGCATTCTCATAGCATCCTCCTCACAGTTCACACTACCATCCAGCTTTGTGTCATTTCAAATTTGCAAATGTTACTTTGAATCCCTTCATCCAAATCATTGATGTATATTGTAAATAGCTGCGGTCCCAGCACCGAGCCTTGCGGTACCCCACTAGTCACTGCCTGCCAATCTGAAAGGGACCCGTTAATCCCTACTCTCTGTTTCCCATCTGCCAACCAGTTTTCTATCCATGTCAGCACTCCACCCCCAATACCATGTGCCCTAATTTTACCCACTAATCTCCTATATGGGACCTTACCAAATGCTTTCTGAAAGTCCAGGTACACTACATCCACTGGCTCTCCCTTGTCCATTTTCCTAGTTACATCCTCAAAAAATTCCGGAAGATTAGTGAAGCATGATTTCCCCTTCGTAAATCCAGTTACTGCTATCCATATGTGCTGACATTTCATCTCTTATGATTGACTCCAGCATCTTCCCCACCTGCTTTACTTTGTAAAAAAGCCTGCAAATGCTGGTTTATACTGATGATCGACACAAAGTGCTAGAGCAGCTCAGCGGGTCAGGCAGAATCTCTGGAGAAAAACAATTGTTGGCATTTCGGGTCAGGACCCATCTTCATTGGGTCCCGACCCAAAATGTCACCCATCCTTTTTCTCCAGAGATGCTGCCTGACCCGTTGAGTTACTCCAGCATGGGTCAGGCAGAATCTCTGGAGAAAAATTCCAGAGAATACAAGCCCAGCCGCTCCATTCTCTCAGCATATGATGGTCCCACCATCCCAGAACTTAACCTTGTGAACCTACACTGCACTCCTTCAATAGCAACGTCCTTCCTCAAATAAAGAAAAGTGAAGTCACCTCAGTACTGCACCTTATTTACTGGAGGGCGAAGATTCAAAAATTCAACTAAAGCTAATCAGCAGATTCACTGCAAGTGACAAGGCAGGTATCAAACGAAAGACATAAAATTACTGGCAGCTGATGCTTGACTGAAGGACTCTGGCATTTGTTTCCAGCATACAGCAGCATGAAACGAGCTGCTGAAGGAGGTAGTTTAAGACAGTTTAAGTTTAAGACAGGCTGATGAACAGGATAGGGTTAGAGGGATATGTGCAAAATTCTAGCAGGTGGCACCAATGTAGATGGGACATGTTGGTTGATGTGGGTAAGTTGGGTTGCTGGGCCTGTTTCCACGCTGTATGTTTCTATGACTCTGGCAGCTCTCATTGGATTGTCCTGTTCCAGCCAGGTCCATATCCGTTGGAGAGTCTGACAGTTTTATGCAAGACATAAAATGTTGTTTATATATTACAAAAGAATGTAGATTACAGGCAAGCTTCTGACACTGAAATGTCCTTTGAATAAACTAAACACTATTAATCTATCTGTTTTTTTTCTGTTGGTGCTGAATGGGAACTATTGCCAAGGCTCAATATTTTGTTTTGCAAAATAACTCAGAAATTTGCATCCTTGAGCTTATAAGTTGAACACTATTTTGGATGTAAAGGTTTTTAAAAGCAAGAGATGCCCACACTACTAAACATCTAAATTCCCATTATATTTCCCATACATGATTTTCTTCCACCATCTCCTTGTACAATAAGAATCACCAGTTCATGAAATTATATTGGGGAAAATATAGTGGGTATAATTATCTCTGCATCCGTTATAAACAAGATCACTGCAACTTGAAAATTATCTAAATCACATTAGGATTTCCTCCATGGAAATTCCTCTGTGTGCTATGTGTAGTCTTCTGGTCAACACCTCCATGACAAATACCTTTCTGCACCATTTTAAATTAGTTATTGAATTTGCTAAGGTTGTGCACACAGGTGTTAATGTAAATGTATTCACCGGCACTGGAACCATAACACACAGAGGAAATTGAAACGCAAGACCAGTCGTATATTGTATTCACATCTGCTGGAAACACATCGCATAGTGTGACTTCCAACCAAATGTAAAAACTGTTTACTTTTCATTCTGCTTTAGACAGGCTGCTTTAGACAAGCTGCTTAAGTGAAGCATTTGAAAAATAAGGCTTTCTTTCAGTGAATGCTTCTACAGGAAGCCTTCCTCCTCTGCAGCCCCTAATTAGGTGGTATGGTGCAAGTCCATTCATGGGACTTTCATGGCACCAACCTGCATGGCCAGTCTATTATCTCAGATCTGGTCTGCATCCTCTCCTAGTATACTACCATTCAAGAATATCCTTACATTGATAAATATGTGCTTCCTCTCGAGCTGGAAGTTACATTTACAACAGCATGCCAAGTAGGCACAATTTTCTGAGGCCAGTGCACCTCTGTACAGTCCATATCACTGTATAATATTGAACATTTGGCAAAGCCACCAACATTTGCTTCACCCCTACAAAACCAACTGACAATCCATTATCATGCACTACAAGAATATTTTTACTTGCTGCAAATGGTGATATAAGGACATAATATGCATGCGGTGTATCATAACATTCCGTGGATAGGGTATTTCCAGGCAAGAAACGTGCCTGAGGAATGGAAGGAGTAAACGCAAGAACTTCTATTATACATTACATTGCAAGGACTGGGCAAGGAGTGTCTTGCTGGGAGTAGAATAGAGTGATACTACCTGACCCGCTGAGTTACTCCGGCACTTTTAGTTTTGTTCAAGATTCTGAAATTCCTTGCATCTCCAATTTATATTACACATTGAACTGGATCTAGCAGATAAAGCAGAACTGATGAAAATAAAGATGTTATTGTTTTGTGTTGGTCATATGGAGAGGGAGGATATCATAAAGCTCTCAAACGAGATCCTGGGGAATGCTTGAAGCGCACTGAAAACGCTTTTCAGCCTGCTTAGAAATGAAATTCTTAACCGGTAATGGTACATTACCCACAACTGGAGCAGGGAGAATCCTTTGGTACTTTGAACTAAGACTGATAGCACATAATTGCATTTTAACATATTTGAAGGACTTCCTCATCAGACATCTGATCATTTGTGGATTCAAGGAGTTAAGCCTGAGAGAAAGGCTACTTTGTTAAATGAAGATAACTGGAAAAGTACTTTCAGATATGCAAACCAGCAGTGCTGTCTGACGCCAGATTAGAAACATTGAATGGTGAGCAGCAGGAAGGCACACAGTAAGGCACAAATAAATTGCAGAAGAGGAAAATTACTGCCAAGATTCGCTAAATTGTGGAGGTATTGTATATAGTACATAGAACATAGAAGTACAGGACAGAAACAGGCCCTTCAGCCTACAATATTTGTATCAAATATAATGCCAAGAATAACTCTTATTTGCCTGTACATAATCCATATCCCTCCATTCCACGCATATTCATGTGCCTTTCCAAAAGTTTCTTAAATGCCACTATCGCATCTGAATCAACCACGACCGCCGGCAACAAATTCCAGGCACTCACAACCCTTTGTGTAAAAAAATCACCATGCACACCTCCTTTAAACGTTGACCCTCTTACCTTAAAGCTTTGCCCTCTAGTATTTAATTTTTCTATCCTTAGAAAAAAAGTTTCTGACTGTCTACCCTATCTAGGCCTCTCATAATTTTATATACTTCTATCAAATCTCCCTTCAACCTCCAGCGTTTCAGAGAAAACTGTCCAACTTCTCCTTGTAGCTAATATTATCTGAAGATAGCACGAACAATTGTATAAGAACTGCATTAAGAAAATAATGTGCATAATGTGGATTAGAAAGTCACCTCAAAAAACAGTGTGCAATGAAGAGGACAGTGACAGTTCCTGGAGCCTCTCAACGTACTTCATAATGGTGGATGTCAGAGTCATTAAGGCACGATACCTTGACATTCTTTGGCGTCAGGATTACAGTTGCCCTCTTAAAGAAGGTGAGAACCGCACAATGGAGTAGAGAGAAGTTAAAGATGTCTATGAATATTTATGCCACTTGTTCAGCACAGGTCCAGACCAGAGGATGTGGCCAGTGACTCCTTCTGATCAGTTGTCTTCACGGCTTCACTCTCAGGAAGGCCAACTGGGCATCTGCTACAGTGACCATGGGCACCGGCACACCCAAAGCCGTTGGTGTTGGGGACGTCATTTCACCAACCTTATATATAAAGCAAGCTGTGAATGTACTAAGCTTGTTGGGGATGGATGCTTTGTTTCCAGTGATACTACAGAACTTCAATTTGTGAGTATGGATGGCTGGTGGAAGCAGGTAATATTACAAACTTGAAGAAGCATCTAGATAAGCATTTAAATTCTCATGGCATGGAAGGCTACAGACCCAATGCAGAAAATTAGAATAGTATAGATAGGTTTTTGATAGTCAGTATGAACATGGTGGGCAAAAGGTTTCTATGCTGTTAGACTCCATAACTCTATGACTTTATGGCAGCAAGTCTAACATCAGTGGTGGGAAAGCTATGGGAGGGGATTCTGAGGTCAAGGTGCTACCAACATTTGGAAAGGCAAGGGCTGGTTAGGGATAGTCAGCATAACTTTGGGCAGAAGAAATAAGCCTCACAAATGTAAATGTTTTTGAAAAGCTTTGAAGAGGACATGGTGGAAGACATTGTCTACATGGTCTTCAGCAAGGCCTTTACAAGGTTAGAAAAGGTTAGATCACATGGGATATTGAGTGTGGTAGTCAATTGAATATAAAATTGCTTTGTGGTAGTTTGAGGATGGTAGTGGAGGGTGTTATTCAGATTGGAAGTCCGTGACAAGTGATGTCCCACAAAGATTGGTGCTGCTTTCCCTATTGTTTGTTGTCTATGTTAACAACTTGGATGAGAATGTAGTTGGCATGGTTAGTAAGTGTGTGGATGAGACCAAAAATGCTGGAATAGTGGATAGTGAAGAAGGTTATCTATAATTAGAACAGGATCTAGATAAGTTGGCCTAGCGGCAAATGAATGGCAGATGGAAGTTACCTCAGATAAGTGCGAGGTGTTGCATTTTGGATAATTAAACCAGGGAAAATGAGAGGCAAATGATTGGATAGGGTTCCCTTCCCAATGCCATACAAACCTTTCTGTCCTGGGCCTCCTCCATTGCCAGAATGCGACTGGGCTCTAACTGGAGAAATAGCACATCATATTCCGCTTGCTTAGCTTATAATCTAACAGTATGAACATTGAATGCTCCAATTTTATGTAACTAAATTCACTCCTCATCTATCCTTATCTCATGCTGGTACGGTGGCAGAGTAGTAGAGTTGCTGCCTTACTGTGCAGACAGCGCCGGAGACCACAGTCCGATCCTGTCTACAGGTGCTGTCTGTACGGAATTTGTACGTTCTACCAGTGACCGAGTGGGATTTTTTCCCAAGATCTTTGGTTTCCTCCCACACTCCAAAAGACGTATAAGTACGTAGGTAAATTGGCTTGATAAATGTAAAAATTGCCCTTAGTGTATGGAGGATAATGTTAACATGCGGGGGTCGCTTGTCGGCGAGGACTCGGTGGGCCGAAGGGCCTGTGTCCGTGCTATATCTTCAAACTATACTAAACCTTTTGGCTTTATATCTTTGGCCTTTGTCCAAACACCTGCCGATCAACACCTACCCTTGTTCTCTTCCAGCTTTCTCTCTCGTCCTCCACTCACCAAAATGTGTCTGAAGAAGGTGATGCTTCTGAACCGAAACATCACCTATCCAAATTCTCTAGAGATGTTGCCAAATTCTCTAGAGATTAATTTTTAATTCAATTTAGTTTTAATTTTTTAATCCAACGGTCACAAGGGGAACGTACACATTCTGTACAAACAGCACCTGTAGTCAGGATTGAACGCCAGTCTATGGCGCAGTAAGGCAGCAACTCTACCGACGCCCTGTCATGCCACCACTTTACTTCATGAGATTTAATTTTTTGAGAAAGAAATGAAAGGTGGAAAAGATAGTTGAACCACAGCGGGTGGTTAAAAGTCAAATGGAAAGAGAAAGTATAAAGTTATTGAGGAAAGTTGAGTAAACTTTACAATGGGTTTTGTAGTTTTCCCTATAATCTCCACGAGGAATCTATGGCATGTATGAAGCTAAATAGTTTAATTTGTTCCTTTCTTGGACTAAACAATTGGTTAGCATAGTACTAACAATGATCATGTTGTCAATTGATTTCTTAATGCTGTCAGGTATGTCACAGATTTCAACAGTGAAAACCCAGTCTGTTCTTTAAACTAATGGGGAAGTTTAAGTTGCCCTTTATGCAGTAAAATAAAGTTACAAACATTGAATCGCAGGATGTCGAGATTCATTAATCAGAGTGTATTATTTCCAACTGACCATGCTAATGGAGCTGTGCGTTACTAATGGCAAACATCTGAAATGCTTGCTTATTTAACCATGTAAATTTGACACGGAAAATTTATAAAAAATTGCCCGAAAGTCTTTTTGAACAGAGAAGGTTTTTCATAATTATGTTTTTTTCAAGCTTTCAGAAGTGACAAAAATAACGTGAATCATAGTCATAGATTTATCCAGTTTCTCCAAATAACTCAAATCCTCGAGTTCTCTTAACATTCTGGAGAATCTGCATCCTTTCCAGCTTAATAATATCCATCCTATATAAGAAAACAGGAACTGCTGTCAATACTTCAAATGTGGTCTCACCAACGTGTGGCACGGTGGCAAAGAGGTAGAGGTAGCCTTACAGCACCTGAGACCCCGGTTCAATCCTGACTACGGGTGTTTATCTGTACGGAGTTTGTATGTTATCCCCGTGACTGCATGGGTTTTCTCCGAGATTTTCGGTTTCCTTATGTATCTCTTAAAGACGTTCAAAGGTTCAAAGGTTCTTTATTAGTCACATACACCAATTGGTGTAGTGAAATGTAGTGAATCCGGTGGGCGGCGCGACTCTGGTCAGCAGCGGCCTCTGCAGCCTGTCCGCGTTTTATTATTTTCTGTCTGTGTTTAAATGTAGTTTTTGTTATTTTTTGTGGGGTGTGTGTGTGGGGGGTGGGGGTGGGGTGGGAGAACTTTTTAAATCTCTCCCTGCACTGGAGACCCGACCTTTTTCTCGTCGGGTTTCCGTTGTCGTTGGGGCCGCAACGAGGAGCGGCCTCCAACAGGAAGAAGCCGGGGACTCTGGTGCTACGAAACACCGTCGCCCCTGGCCGACAATGGAGGAGCGCTGCTGCTGCCTGCTGCTGTGAGGAGAGTCGGAGGCCAACGGCAGTCCGGCGGCACACCGGAGCCCGGCTCCCTGGAGGGGAGACCCTTTTCAGGGCTCCCGACTTCTCCCGCCCGAGTGTTGAAGAGCTCCTGGAGCGGGGCCTAACATAGGCCGCGGGACTCTGCGAGCGCACGCCGGGGGCTATTGACCTCGCCACCCGCAATGGCCGCGGGACAATCGCCTCGCCAGCCGGGGGCTTTGACTCTGACTCTGACATCGGGGGGGGGGGGGGGGGGGAGGCCCCTTATTCACAGCGATGTGATGGCTGGATGTAAATTATGTTGTGCTTGGGTCTATGTGTTGTAATGGCAATTTCGTTTGGACACGGGGTCCAAATGACAATTAAATGTATCTTGTATCTTGTCTTGTATGTGTATTGCAATTGCAGCACATATACAAGAAAACAACATGACAATAATAAAGAAATTTAACATAAAAAACATCCCCCCACAATGGTTCCCACTGTGAGGGAAGGCACAAGTCCAGTCCCCATCCCCATCCACATGTCCACCCATAGTCAGGCCTATTGAGGCCTCTGCAGTCGCCTTTACGGAGGCCCGATATTCCATGCCGTTCTCGCTGGATGATGGTGCTCCGGCGTTGGGAGAATTCTCACATGGGGAAACCTGGAACAGCCGCTTCCTTACCAGAGACCGTGGCTTCCAAAGCCAACAGGAGCTCCACCACTGGCGATCTCATCGAGAGATCCCAGTCTCCCGATGTTAAAGTCAGTGCCTCCGCCCGCAGCTCCGCGATGTTCATCGGCGGTTAACAGCTCACCAGAGTTCCAGCACGGCGACCCGGGCAAGGCATCGTCCGCTCCACTCCGCGATAGGGCTCCAGCGCTGTGCCGTCGCCAAAGCTGAGGTTCTAGGTGGTCCCCTCAGGAAACGCCCCCCCAGGCCTGCTGGTAGGCTGTGAGGAGGAATGGAATGTGTAGCCCGGAGAAAAGCCACCTCTCCGACCAAGTAGGGACCCTGAAAAGCAAATTCCCCCTTCCCCCACCCCCACATAAAAAAGACTAGAACTCCGAAAAACAAAAACGCAACTTACTAAAAATAAAAAAAAGAGATGATAAAACGGACAGTTGCAGGCTGGGCAGCCATACCCGTACAGGACAGCACCAAGCAAGTCAAGGGATATGGGGAGAAGGCAGGAACGAGGTACTGATTGTGGATGATCAGCCATGGTCACAGTGAATGGCAGTGCTGGATCGAAGGGCCGAAAGGCCTACTCCTGCACCTATTGTCTATTGTCTATTGTCACCCACACTCCAAGGATGTACAGGCTTGCAGGTTAATTGGCTTGGTGTAAATATAAATAATTGTCCCTTGTGTGTAGTGTGCGGCAATCGGTGGTTGGTGTGGACTCAGCTGACCTGTTCCGTGCTGTATCTCTAAACTAAACTAAACTAAACTTCTTCTATAATTGTTGGAGGACATCATGTCTCCTTTACTCAATATACCCTTACCAATCAGGAACAGAATCCAAAATCAGAATCAGAATCACACTTTATTCGCCAAGTATGTTTTGCAACATACGAGGAATTTCATTGGCCAGGTCAGTCATACAATTAAAGGCAACAGAACACTCAAAAAACACATTTTGGCATGAACATCCACCACAGTGACTCCTACACATTCCTCACTGTGGTGAAAGGCGAAATAAAGTTCAAGTCTCTTCCTTTGTTCTTCCTCGGTCATGGGCCTCGAGCCCCCATTGACGGGATGATCTTGACTCCCGTAGCCGGCAGCGTTCGGGCCCTCCGCATCAAGGTGACCAGCTCCCACATCGGGGGGGATGTCAGCCCCCCGCGCCGGGTGATCAAACCTCGCATCGGGGCTGGTCGAGCTTTCCGCGACATTGGAGCTCCCAACTAGCCCAACGCGGGCTCACCCGATACTGCAAACCCTTGTTTGTAAGTCCACGGTGGTCGTGGTGGGAGCAATGTCAGGCAATGGATCAGCTCCGATATTAAGTCCCCTCCCCCCCCCGCGGTGGGGCCCAGACAGTCTGAGGAGGCTTCCATCTCCACCGATGGTAGGCCGCAATCCTAAAATTGATCACATCTCCGGGAAGGTAGGAGCTTGAAAAAAAATTTCCCCGATCCCCTCCCCCCTCCCCCCACATAAAACAAACCGAATAACATTAAAACAAACTTTTAAGGCACTAAAAAAAATAACAAAAAGAAAGAAAAAACGAACAGACTGCCGGCAGGGCTGCCATCTCCACAGCGCCCATGGCGGTCTTTGTGCACCAAATGCCTTATTCAACATCCTGTCCGCCTGTGTTGCCATTTTCTAGTAACTGTGTACATGTATTCCTTGAAACCTCTTCTTTACAACAAAGTTGTGCCTGCTATACATTTCTAAATTTAAGTCCTGAGAACCTTCTTGCGGGATTAGATGATGTCTGACTTTGTTCTTCGGAAACTGCCTTTCCTTCCAAAGCAAATCTTGACTGGCAGAATATTACCCTGATGATTAACGTAACTAATCACACCACTGTTAAATAATTATTTATATAACTACCAACCTTCTTGTGTACTTTGGAAAACGTGACACACATTTAATATTTCACTGTGACTTCAAAATATGTAGAATCTTTGTTGGCTGGAAAGTGGAATTTGGTTCCATAAAATTCAAACGAGATAGATACAAAACAAAAACGAAATAGTGTAGCAGTTAGCTACATGAAATAACAACTGAAGCAAGTAAGGATTATGACAGAATACTCGCCGGTTGCCTGGATTAGTGCACACATCTCAAGAAGATCAGCATCATCTAGGATAAGGTAGCCCACGATCGGCAACCCATTCATTCCCTACAACATCATTGTGCAGTGGCTGCAGTGCGTACCAATTAGAAAATGCACTGGTGTTAATCACCCATGTCCACTGCACTCCCCTCCTCCCCTTGGTTAAAAAAGATTAAAATAAAAAAGCGTGGAGAAGATGGACATAGAACGGCCGAGATTTACGGGACTTGCCGTCATATTATTTAAAGATTTGATAAGGAGGAGATATAATACAAAGGTAATGAGATATTGTAAAGAAATTCATGAACATATATTTTAGCTGATGGTTTTGTACCCAATTTTGGATGGGGACAGACAAGAAGTCTGAGTCAGAAGACTGGGCTGCTGTGATTGTTTCATGTAGATGATACAGAGAGAAGAAAAGTTGAGATCAGGGAGAAAATCAAAGATGAGTTAAAACTTCAAAAAGGAAAACACTGAAGGTCAAGATCTAATGAAGGTGGATGAGGATGAGAGCTGTGGGTGAGTGACATCTGGTACAGAATGGGAAATGTGAAGCCGAGATTTTAAGAGCAAGAATGATGGGAAAGTGGAAAGGTCAAGTATGTCAGTAATTGGTTTGAAAATGGTTAGTGGCTGAGATAAGAATGAAGACTATTGATTGCAAAAATAACTTACCTTCCTCTCTTTGCAGGATAAATTGCCAATTGTAATTCCAACAATTGTGAATCATCTTCTATCTTCTTAAAATGCTTGTGCACAATAAAGGATGCAAAATGGTCTTCTCATGGATTTTTTACTCAATGCTTTTTATTTTAAAAGCCAGCTGTAAGCAATATATTTGATTTTGATTGCTCTTTATTATTTAAAATGACTTGTCTGATGGCAAGGCTTAAAATCACTCATATATGTAGAATGTACAATTTACAATGAAAAACACAAAGTTGAAACAGATGGATCACATCTGGAGTGCAGAAAGCATGAAAGAATGAAGTGTATCTGTTTCACAGTGCAGTCATGCATTTAGAATAGAAATATGATGTTTTTTTACCTGATTCAGTTTTTGATTTGGCAATCCACACATGATGAAAATAGCAATTATATTTCTTCCTGTGCATTAACAGGCCTATTCCTTATTCAATAACTGTCAGAAAGTGGCTATTGCCATGCCAGGAAGCTGCAAATATTAGGAGCAACTTTGATTAGACAATTAACTACTACAAGCAGATGCAGTATATTGTAGAAAAATGTGAGGTTATCCACTTTGGCAGCAAGAAGGCAGATTATTATCTCAATGGTGTCAGTTTAGGAAAAAGGGAAGTGCAACGATACTTGGGTGTCCTTGTACACCAGTCACGGAAACCAAACATGCAGGTAAAGCAGGCAGTGAAGAAAGCAAATGGCATGTTGGCATTCATAACGAGAGGGTTTGAGTGTACGAGTAAAGAGGTCCTTCTGCAGTGAGACCAAATCTGGAGTATTGTGTGCAGTTTTGGTCTCCTAAATTGAGGAAGGACATCCTTGCTATTAAGGGAGTGCAGCGTAGATTCACGAGGTTAATCCCCAGGATGGCGGGACTGTCATATGAGGAAAGATTGGAAAGACTGGGCTTGTATTCACTGGAATTTAGAAGGATGATGGGGAATCTTATAGAAACATATAAAATCATAAAAGGACTGGACAAGCTAGATGCAGGAAAAATATTCCCAATGTTTGGGCAGTCCAGAACCAGGGGCCACTGTCTAAGAATAAAGGGGAGGCCAGTCAACGGACAAAGGACATTTATTGTCACCTACACCAATTGGTGTAGTGAAATTTGAGTTGCCATTTGCAGCACACAAATAAAAAATAAAACACAACATTAAAGAATTTAACATTGAACATAAAAACATCCCCCAACAATGGTTCCCACTGTGAGGGAAGGCAACAAAGTCCAGACCTCTTCCTCTTGTTCACCCATGGTCGGGCCTATTGAGGCCTCCGCAGTCGCCGCGACGGCAACCCGATGTTTCAGGCCCTCTCGCCGGATGATGGAGCTCTGGCGTCGGGAGAACACTCTCAGCGGCTTGGAGTGGCTGGAACGGCCGCTTCTTCCCAGGAGACCGCGGCTCCCGATGTCCACAGGCCGCGCTGATCAGAGCTCCAACACTGGCGATCTCGGCGAAAGATCCCAGGCTCTGCGGTGTTTAAACCCAACGCCGCCCCACGGCTGGACGCTCTGCGACCCCAGCTCCTCGATGTAGGAGTCGGCGGTCCCAGCACTCCGGAGCTTAACACACGGCGACCCGGGTAAGGCATTGCCCGCTCCGCGATGGTGCTTTAGCGCTGTGCTGCTGCCAAAGCTGAGCTTCTGGTCGGTCTCGGCAGGAACCGCCGCTCCAGTCCCGTTGGTAGGCCGCGAGGAAGGGGCGAAGACGCGGATCAGAGGAAAACCGCATCTCCGACCAGGTAGGGACTGAGAAATACAGTTTCACCCTTCCACCCCCACCCCACCCCCCACATAAAAAGACTAGACCTTCAAAACAAAAACTGTCAACACACTAAAAGTAAAAAAACCATACTCGACGATGCCCCCACTCGGGCGCCCCCACTCATTTAATACTGAGAGGAGAAAAAAATATTCACCCAGGGAGTTGTGAATTTGTGGAATTCTCTGCCACGGAAGGCAGTGGAGGCCAGTTCACTGGATGAATTTAAAAGCAAGTTAGATAGAGCTCTTGGGACAAGTGGAATCAAGGGGTGTGGGGAGAAGGCAGGCATGGGTTGCAGACTGTGGATGATCAGCCATGATCACAATGAATAACGGTGCTGACTCGAAAGGCCAAATGGTCTCCTCCTGCACCTATTTTCTATATTTTTATGTTTCTAATCTTAGCATTAAGATTAGATACAGGATTGTAGTATATTCTCTCAATTGGTTTTCTTGTTTTTGGCTAGTTGCCTTGGTCATAAAATTATAGAAAAAAGTGAGAGAAAAAAACGGGCATGTGGCCAGACAATGTGATTTAGATTGCTACACGGAGAGGCTGGGCAGAAGCGGACTACTTTCTCTAGAACGCTGGAGGTTGAAAGGGGATCTGAGAGAAGTATATAAAATTAGGAGAGGTGGGGATAGAATAGATGTCAGAACCTTTTACCCAGGGTAGATATATCAGAGACTAAAAGACATATCCTTATGGTGAAAGGGGCAAAGTTGGAGGAGATGGGTACATTTTTTACACAAAGGGTAGTGAATGTCTTGGGGGTGCGCTCTGCCAAGGATGGTGATTGGGGCAGATCTACCAGTGCTGTTTAAGAGGGTTTTGGATAGGCACATGGATATGCAGGGATTGGAGGTATATGGATCATGTGCAGGCAGATTTAGTGAAAAGTTTGGTTTAGAGATACAGTGCAGAAACAGGCCCTTCTGCCCACTGAGTCTACACTGACCAGCGATCCCCACACATTAACACAAGTCGACACACACTAGGAACAATTTATACTTATACCAACTATACTTACCCAAGTCAATTAACTTAAATCTTTGGAGTGTGGGAGGAAACCAAATATCTCACATGGTCACGGGGAGAACATATAAACTTCATGCAGACAGCACCCGTAGAACCTGGGTCTCCGTAGCTGCAAGTGCTGTAAGGCAGCAACTCTACCGCTGTGCCACCATGCCGCAAAATAAGAGTTGTTTGTCTTGGAATCATGTTCATCACAGACATTGTGGGCCGAACTGCCCATTCTTGTGCTGTACATATCTATGTTCTATGTTCTATGTCCAAGATCTGAAACGTTAAACAGAACAAGAAAATAATTCCTTGAAATAAAAACATTAAATGGTGGTACAGAGTTAATGTATTAGAGATAATTGTGTTTTATCTCCAAAGATGCTGCTGCCTGACCTGCTGAGAGCAATTTTTAATATTTTAGTTCAGATTTCCACCATTTACATTTTGATTTAATTTTCTAAACAATTAATTGTCCTACTTTAAATTGTGCCTGGGGCTTTTAACTCCTTCTCTAAGTATCGAATAAACCCCAATTAGCCCACAATAGAGGGCAGAATGGTGGTGCAATGGTAGAGTTGCTGCCTTACAGCGCTTGCAGCACTGGAGACCAGGGTTCGATCCCGACTACGGGTGCTGTCTGTACGGAGTTTATTTGTACTCCCCGTGACCGCCTGGGCTTTATCCGAGATCTTCGGTTTCCTCCCACACGCAAAAGATGTACAGGTATGTAAGTAATTTGGCTTTGTTAAATGTAAAATTGTCACTAGAGTGTTTGGTATAGTGTTAATGTGCGGGGATCGCTGGTCGGCACAGACTTGGTGGACGAAAGGACCTGTTTCTGCCATGTATCTCTAAAATAAACTAAACATTGAACTTCCTGCACAAATCTTACAACATTGAAATACGGTGAAATGCTGAAATACCCAGGGTAATTATATCAGGGACTCGAAGACGGGCTCAAATACAGACCCACGTAAGGGTGGTCAGAAGGGAGGGGGACGGGGGGGGGGGGGAGGGGGGGACGGGGGGGGGAGGGTGGGTATGTAAGTACGGGGAAGGATTTTGTTGTCTCTAATGCATTTCGTTGTCTCTGTACTGTCCGCTGACAATGACGATTAAAATTGAATCTGAATCTGAAGGAGGGGGAGAGGGGGGGAAAAGGGGGGAAGAAGGGGGGGGAAGGGGGGAGGGGGAGGGGAGGTGGGAGGGGAGAAAGAGAGGGGGAAAAATAGGGGGGGAAGTGGGGGGGCGAAAGGGGACGAGGGGAGAGAGAAGGAATGGAGGGGGAGAGGGCAGCGGGTATCAACCAGTGTTCAGCGGTTTCAATCCAGATCCCGGGGGGGAGGGGAGAGGAGTCGCCAGTGAGGAGGGCTGGTTCCCGAACGCTCCCGTTGGCGGCTCCTGGCTGCAGGCTTCAGGCTTCAGGCTACAAACTGCAGGCTTCAGGGCCAGAGTACAGATGGGGGGGGGGTAGGGGGAAAGTGGGAGGGAAGGGGGGGGGGGGGGGGGGGGAATGGGGGGGGAGGGCAGCGGGTATCAACCAGTGTTCAGCGGTTTCAATCCAGATCACAGTGAGGAGGGCTGGTTCCCAAACGTGGAACACAGGCGACAAAAGGCTTCAGGGCCAGAGTACAGATGGGGGGGGAGTGGTCGGACGGGGCACACAGCGAAAAACTCGGAGGGGAGGTAGAGGGATCGGAGGGTGACGTCACTCACAGCGGGTGGAATACAGCCATTGTGACATGACCATCTCGTTTATTTTCAAAGACTTGTGAACATTTTCATAAATAATTCAAGAAATAAAGCTCGAACTTTTAAAATAAGCCAAATTTTGACCACCGGATAAATCTCCTCAGGAATATGTAAAAATGTTATCGTCAGGGCATCATTTTTTCGAGCAGTATTCATAGGTATGTTGCAAAACTTACCTTCAGCGGCGCTGCAGCTCTGTCACGGCCCGTATGCGCAACTTTGGCGCCTTTGAGAGGAGGGCGGGTTTAAAATGCCATTTCCTCCAGTCTGTTTAAATCGATGTTCATCAGCCTGTTTAATTGCTCAAGAAAAATCGCTTATTTTTAAAATCGCTTAAAAATGTTTATTTTCACATTTTACTTTGGAGTCATGTGAGTGACTACGTGAAGACCCCATCCAGTACGCATGCGTGCCATATTGTCTATCACATTGCGTGACGACTAGCAGGGTGAAGTGATTCTCCTGCCAGCAACAGACCTGAGGTAAGTTTTTAAAATACTTTCAGGTTAAATCTTCTTGCAGGAACCTCTACTTAGAGGTCCTGCTTAAAGTCCGGGGCTAAGTCGAGACGGAGGGGTATCCCAAGTCTCGAACTTCAGGGAACCCCGCCCACGGACCTAGACGCTCGGAACTGCAGAATGCGGGAAGTGAGCGGCGGTAAATTCACCATTGAGCCGCTGGCAGCAAACCAACGGCTTAATATGGTGGAGAACCAACGGCGGGGATTTCCCCCCCCCGAAGCCGGATAACCCCCCCCCCCCCCCACCTGACTTTGTAAATTGCGGCTATCCCTTTGATAGGGACCGCGGGGATATCCCGGCTGCAGTTACTGCGGGGATACCCAGATGGGTGGGGGGGAAAAGCCCAGGCTGGAGAACACCGTGGAGAAGCCCTGTTATAAGGGACCGCGGAGAAAAAGCTGGGGGAGAGAAATAACCCGCAATGAGTGTTTCTACAAGGACCAGAGAGGAACCCCACCTGTAACAAACCACGACCACGAGACCAGGCTCGGGAGGAGTGATGACCCGCAGCAGAAGGTTTTAAAAGGACATGCAGGTAAATTCCTTACTCGAAGGTCGTTGTGTGCTGTTTTGTGAGAATATGTTACAGGAACGCCGGCGGGAGCAACTGTGATCGCATATCCCGCATGGAGCGGTTGATGGATCAGAAGCTCCAATGTGACATGCTCCGGTATATGGAGCCTAGTCACCAGGGGGTCCTTGGACGCCCAGAGCAGCACCTTATTGAGGGCTGCATAATGCAACTCCATCGACAGAGGGGTGTATTAGGAGTCACTTCTGGGCTGACTCTGAAGACAGGGGTTTGGCTGAAGAAACCACAAGTGTGCAGGGGGTGCAGGAACAACATTACCAGCAGCAGGAGCTCGACGAGGGCCATCGGGCTCAGGAAGGCCACATCATCATGCATGGCCTCACATCTTCGACGGCAGCACCCCTACGCACCCACCAGCAAACCAAGATGAACTGAAGCTGGTGAAAGCTTGAAGGCCGTACAACCAGGACAAAGGTATTTTTTAGGCCATAGCCCAGAACGGCCTTTGTTGGAAGATGCGCCAACCTCGTACGCGAGCTCCTCTACCTCCAGGAGCAGATGTAAAATCATGCACACATGTTTGAGGCAGCTCCTGGTCGGGTTGCATAAGTCCTCCCATTCGGATAAAGGTATGGAACCTCATCGATGATGTCTCCAGTCACGGATACAAGTTGGTAATATTAAACTGGTTTGAATATTTACACTGGTTTGGGATAACACTAGGTTAGTTTATACTGCACACAGGTATGGTTGGAGTTGCCTTTCAAGACAAGGCTCACAAGAATGGGATGTGGACTGATCGTTGTCAACAGCCTCAACCCACATGTGCAGTATAGACTTTTCTGAATAACTTCCATGTGAACATTTCAACTCACAGGGTTGAAGATATTTGAAATTTAACTGGATGAGGCAACGATTCACTCAGTAGCGTTATAATGGGCTAACTCCAGTTTCCAGATTATTTACCAAATCACTACTATCAGTGCTTCGACTGCACAGAGCTAACAAATAAGTAGCATGGCCAATCTGGATGATATTGAACATACTGTATTTTACTAAATTAGCCTTATCAGCCACATAGCTATATTTGAGGAATTGGTTCACACCCGTCCAGTTAAATTTAAATTAAGTTGATACCAACTGAAACTATTGATTATTGGGATACAATCATCCATTTATTGGTCTGGGATCAGCTCTGAGATAAAAATTAGACCTCTGCTATTTTTAGCTGAAACAATCAAAGTCACAATGATGGACAGCTTTGCTCCACTAAAACCTCTTATCCGTAAATCTTCAGTCATTTCCAAACTGATGCTATTGCCCAAAGATGGGTAATTTACTAATACCATCTCTAGTTACGGAGGCAGATGGGATTAGCATGAGTTATCAAGTGTTCAGTCATGGCATCAACTGCCAATGGACTCCAGGTGCATTATGGGCATTAAAGAGTGTGTAGATATGCATATAAGGCATGCACAAGTCCAAGGTGATACACTTTGGTGGTGGTATATGTTAATCAAACAGGTACAATCAAATCAAAGTATCCGGTGATCGTTTTACCAAACCACATTTAGCACTGGTGTATTATTATGCAAAATTAATGACAACACAGAATGAATGTGTGATCACAAAGTATTTAATGACAATGTGGATTGATAGAACACTAACTATTGAGTTGCTTGCACCCAGTTTCAATCAACAGTGAACGAGGCATACAGTGGTGAAGGGTGCATTCTCTCTACACTAGGAAGGAATGTTCTTTTATGTCTTCCTCCATTTGGCCTCATTAGACAGGTTTTGCAAAATTCAGCAAGATTACCGCTTCCGGGCTTTCATAGTGCCTGCCTGGGTTATATACCTATGGCTCCTGCTGAGGCGAAGAATGAACATAAAACCTTACATGGTTAATTCCGGATAAACATAGAAACATAGAAATTAGGTGCAGGAGTAGGCCATTCGGCCCTTCGAGCCTGCACCGCCATTCAATATGATCATGGCTGATCATCCAACTCAGTATCCCGTACCTGCCTTCTCTCCATACCCCCTGATCCCCTTAGCCACAAGGGCCACATCTAACTCCCTCTTAAATATAGCCAATGAACTGGCCTCAACTACCTTCTGTGGCAGAGAGTTCCAGAGATTCACCACTCTCTGTGTGAAAAAAAATCTCTGATAAAAAAGTTCTTCTCATCTCGGATAAAAAAGATGCTGGTTCAATTGTGATGTTGAAACCATCCTCTGCATGATATAATCAGTCATAGACTCACAGACTCTGAGAGATCGTTTCTGCGGCTTGGGTTGTCAAACCACGAGCGTTAGAGTGCTCACTACAGATTGCAGGGATAGCACCATATAACAGCTATCTGCATAGGAGGTGGGAAGCATTGTTTATGCTTCCTTACGTTTAACACGGCACGGATGACTGACATATTAAAATTCAGTTTTATGGGATTATAACATTAAGTTGCTATTCCATTACTGTGCCTTAAGTACCTCCTAATCATTTGGCTGAAGAGTACATAAACCACTCTGTTCAAGAAGGAACTGCAGATGCTGGAAAATCGAAGGTACACAAAAATGCTGGAGAAACTCAGCGGGTGCAGGAGCACTATGGAGCGAAGGAAATAGGTAACGTTTCAGGCCGAAACCTTTCTTCAGACTGATCGGGAGCGGGGGTGGGCGGGGACAAGAAAGGAAAAAGGAGGAGGAGCCTGAAGGCTGGAGGATGGGAGGAGACAGCAGGGGGACTAAGGAAGGGGAGGAGACAGCAAGGACTAACAAAACTCTGTTCGGTTCTCACCCTCTGATATCCAGAGAATGAAGGTACAGTCAGCTTAAAACGTCCCAGGTTTAGGGACGCAGAGATATGGGTTGTTACCATTGTACTACATCACTTCACCGATGGGCATCAGCAACATCCCTGCCCATGGTCATACTCACACTCACGTACTAGTAATTACGCCATGACACTGAGTACAGGGCTATGGGTCCAGTCATTGCAACACTGGATAGGATGATCATATCTGTGGGCTATTATAACATAGAAACATAGAAACATAGTAGTAATAGGTGCAGGAGTAGGCCAATCGGCCCTTCGAGCCTGCACCGCCATTCAATATGATCATGGCTGATCATCCAACTCAGTATCCTGTTCCTGCCTTCTCTCTATACCCCCTGATCCCTTTAGCCACGAGGGCCATATCTAACTCCCTCTTAAATATAGCCAATGAACTGGCCTCAACTACCTTCTGCGGCAGAGAATTCCAGAGATTCACCACTCTGTGTGAAAAAAGTTTTCCTCAACAAACATGTTTGTTTATGATTAATCAATACAGGGACATAAGACCAAACTAGAGTTGCATACCCCATGGACCTTGGGTTGCGTGTGATCACGCATTTACACCAGTATGTCAAGGTTCCTAAGAGCTTTATAGACTGACGGCAATATTATAAGTTACATAAAATCTTGTTAGAAGGTATCACTACGAACCTTCTCCAGATGGTTATATGGGTCTGGCATATACAGGAGTGTACATTGACATTGAATCTCACTCCACCAGGACCGCTATATTTCAGCAGCAGGGATGGACCACATCCTAGCGGTTGCAGGATGGTCAAACTATTGATCTATCCAAATATTCAGAATAAACCTATTGCCAGAACAGGGGTATTTTCCTACTCTATGAAAGGTATGGTTCATACTTCCCCCAGGTTGAGGGAGGTTACTATTGCCACTATTATTCATTTATAGCATCAACATGTCCATATCTATGTAATGTCTGAATTCATTCTTAATGCTCACTCATCATTGGCCTACTGATGCAGTGTATGACGCCTGGGTTCCATGGCATGAAATCACAGAGCTTTCAAATCTTCACGTAGTCACTCACGTGACTCTGAAGTAAAATAGTAAGATTAAACGAGAATTTACCAGTTTGAAGTTTGATCTTTATTTTATGAGGAGTAACGTTGAGGGATTACGTGCCCTCCGCTCCCAGCCCTCTATCATAAAGTTCAACAGGTATTATGGTTCTCTTATCTTACTATGTTCATTTCAACATTTTCTGTGATTTCACACCGCTGCTTTGAAGATTGACACGCATAACCATATAACCATATAACAATTACAGCACAGAAACAGGTCATCTCGGTGTAGGGCCGAGATGGCCTGTTTCCGTGCTGTAATTGTTATATGTGCCGAACAATTATTTTCCCTTAGTCCCACCTGCCTGCACTCATACCATAACCCTCCATTCCCTTCTCATCCATATGCCTATCCAATTAATTTTTAATACTGGACAGATGCATACTAGACGGGGTCTTCACGTAATCCCTCAACGTTACTCCTCATAAAATAAAGAACAAACTTCAAACTGGTAAGCTCGTTTAATCTTACTATTAAAAAGTGCTTCTTGAGATCCCTTTAATCAAAATTTTAAGTTGTGAGAAGGTGACTTGGAGCCCCTCCGAACCGGCCGTATTTTTCCTGCCGATATGGGGCTCAAATTCAACTGCAACTGCAACGTTCCACAAATGATCGCGTGATTTAAATGGTCATTAATTTGCAGGTATTAAACACTAAATTCTTTACATTTGTCCTATAAAGCCATGACAATGAGATTTAAAAATCATGTTATATTGTGAATTCGTGTGTGTATGTTATTTGGACACTTAGGCTATTTAAAAATGCTGATCTTTTCTTAAGAAATGGATAGATGTTTAGATCTAGTAATTGAATTATGTAATTAGCTACAATTGGGTAACTAACTAATTATTTGCTTTAATTTCAGGTCATCCAAGTAAGATTGTTTCATATTTGTTTCAGAATGCTTCAATCTATAATAATTGAAAATTTATTTCAGTTTTCTTAATTTTTAATAAAGTTATGGGCTTTTGACTGTCCTCGACCACAGCTTTTGTGTTAAGTCAATGGAAAAGCAATAGGGAACAAGATGCTAATTTCCGAGTATGAAAATGGCCATAACTTTTTTTAATACTGAAGATATGAAAGTGAATTAGGTGTCAAATTAAACCTCTTTTTATGCTTTATCTGATGGGATAAATTGCAGACTTGATTTTTAAAATCTCAAAATTTTGTAACATTGCTAGTATACACACACACACACACACACACACACACACACACACACACACACACACACACACACACACACACACACACACACACACACACACACTCAGACCCCCACCACACACACACACACACACACGCACACACACACTCACGCACACACACACACACACACACACACACACACACACACACACACACACACACATACACACACACACACACATCAGAGTTTTATACGTATAGAGATAGAGTTGAAGGTTTGTGTGGGTTTATTTACTTTTTCAAAGGAAACATTTTCGGGGCTGTGTCATATGATCTCTTGGTGTAGGCGTATAACAATTCATGCATGTTAACTGAGAGACAGCTCTGACTACTTGAGTTGACTACCTGAGTATATGATCAATTGCATGTGGGTAAGTGCAGGCTCAGTCTGTTGAAGTATCAAGAACGTGTAAATTCTTAAATAAATCCAAAGGAGTTGCCCACTCACTGTGTTGTAACCTCACCAATATCCCTTTCTGCCGCAGCACTTAATCACTACTTCGCCACCTATGAGACTAGGGTTGCAATATAGATTTTAAAAAACGGCCCTTCGGCCCAGCATATCCATGCCACTCCTTGTCCCTATCTACACCATGTGAGGTCTATAGCCTTTAGTTAAGTTAAGTTAGTATTGTCGCCTGTATCCAGGTACAGTAAAAAACTTTTTGTTGTGTGCTGCCCAGTCAACAAAAAGACTATACATGTTTACAATCAAGCCATCGATACGGATTAAAGGATGCGATGCTTCATGAAGATTGTAGGGGTATACAGTATGCCCCCTGGCCAACAACAAATGGTCTTGATTCCCAGACAAGTGCAAATATAGGCCTTATATTCACAAAATAGTACCAAGGGAAATAGAATGGGAATCTGGGATTACTTTGTCCCTTACATTCACATGAAATGTGGAGCAGACATGTCTTCCAGGGGTGCATTGAGTGAAAAATTAAGGTTGATGGCAGCCAGGCACTTGCAGAGGACTTTCCTCAATATTTTCAATTGGGATTAGGGGATCGAAGGATAATTACAGCCCATGTCTCTCCGCCTACCTTCAAAATCATCATTGGAACTGAAATCATAAAGCAATTACACTACTTTGATTGTTGGGCAATATATCTCACTGGTGGAAAATCAATAACTGCAACCTGCGTGTTCACTATTGAAAGCTGCAACTGGAGAGTGGATCAATTGCACAGTGATTAGTTAATCTCCACGGGAGGGACTATTTAACTTTGAAAAAGACTCCACTCACCTTCGAAATGCTGGACACCCAATTTATAGCAACATTTAATACGCTGTATTGATGATGAATGAAATAGTGGCAAATTAATTCACTTCACCTACTCACTGATACTGGGCCCTTTTAAATCGATGCTTCCCAAATATGACAAAACTACTGCTGAGAAATAAATATAGGTGTAGAAAGAAGCTGTGTCCTGACAAATGTGACTCTCTGTAACATTTCCATCTCAGCTATCTAAGCTAAACAACAGATGTACTTGAACAGTCAATTTAATCTCATAAGCCAATTGTCCAATTGTTAATTTTAATTAAAATTCTGAGTCTGAAGAAAGGATTTGGCCCGAAATGTTGCCTATTTCCTTTGTTCCATAGATGCTGCCGCACCTGCTGAGTTTCTCCAGCGCTTTTGTCTACCATTAATTTTAATTCCTTTTCCTCCAAGAAAAAGGGTTTAAAAAAGGTTTCAATATTTAATCTTCAGCAATGTATTAATAGGACAGTCTTTTGTCATGATCACATTGCAATATGTGGGATCTTGCTGTGTTTAAATTGCTTGGCATATTCCCTGCAGCATTACAACTGTGACATTTGGACAAAAGGTATTTGGGCGTACATCAATAGCATGGTTTAGAGGGATATGGGCCAAAGTAAGTTAGATGGGACTAGCTTAGATGGGGCGTCTTGATCGGCATGGACGAGTTGAGCTGAAAGACATATTTCCATATTGTATAAGTCTATCACTACATTACAAAAATGCTTCATTCGTTGTAAATTATTAGTGAATACACTGATTTCATGAATGGAACTCTCCTAACCAAGCCAATGAATACTTTTAAAAGATAAGCTATCAGGGGTATCATTGTTGGCAGCAAAAGTAATCTCTGCTGAACTCATCAGTGTGGGATCCAACTGGGATAAATACATTTATTCATTAGTCTGAAGATGGTCCTAACCCAAAACATTAACTGTCTATTCTCTCCACTAATACTGCCTGACCGGCTGAGTTCCTAAGCTCTTTGTTTTTTGGTCGACCCCTTAGTCCAACGCAAACTCTAATTTCCCGAGGATCCACTGCTCAATAGAAAGTGCTAACTCTGGAAATTCTGTGTGAAATTTAAGATATTGACAATAACCAGACTAAGTTATCCCTGAAATGATCACTGAAATAAGAACAACAATGTACAGAAAAATCTTTGCTTGCTCACAAGACCAAGGACATTTTTATTTATCAAACCCCACACTTTTATAACTCCTTCTCAACCACCTTTTTGCCACTTTGATAACTGTTCTAGTAGAGCTTCATCAATTTGTTCAGAAATTGAAACTTTCATTAACTTTACTGGCAATGTTCACTCCACTCTCACTTTCACATGATCCATCCCTGACTCTTCCTTTTCCTTTATTGACTTCTTCACTCCATCTCAGGGGATAGGTTAGTGATCAATATCCATTACTAAACCACAGAGACCCACAGCTAATTTAACTACGCGTTCTTACACCCCCATTTTTTGTACGAACTCCTTCCAATTCTCTGTGGTTTCTCGTCTCTGAAGCATGTTTTCTGCTGCTTTGTATTTCCACATCAGTGCTTCAGAGATCAAAGAGTCATAGCATATTCTTTATTTTCCTTAATTTCTTCTTCCCCATTAACAAAGTTAGCAAGGCCTCAATTATACCTCATTCAGTTCCCTTGCCTCAGTGCTCACTCCATTTCCTTCCATCCCATGAATCCCCACATTCGGCAAATCATGCTTTGTAATTTCTGTCACCTTCAATAAGATTCATTCAGCAGAACATATTCCCCTTCCTTCCCCTTTAGTACTTGAAAATAATTACTCTATTGGTTGGATTACTCTCTCACCAACTACACCACTTTCCAAGGCACTTTATCATACAGATATAAGTAATGCAAAACCTGCCCTTCTTGCCTTCCCACATCAAGAGACTCAAATTGCTTCCCACGGCGGTAACAAGTCTCTTTTAGTTTAGTTTAGTTTAGTTTAGTTTTCGATTTAGTTTTAGTTTAGTTTAGTTTAGAGATACAGCGCAGAAACAGACCCTTCGGCCCATCCAGTCCATGTCAAACAGAAATCCCCATGCACTAACACCTACAAACCTGTACATCTTTGGAGTGTAGGGGAAAACCGGAGAACCAGGAGAAAACCCACGCAGGTAACGGGGAGAACATACAAACTCCGTACAACACTTAGGCAGGATCGAACCCGGGTCTCTGACACTATAACGCTGCAACTCTGCACTGCAACTCTACCACTGAGCCACTGTGCTGCCCTAAATTTATTTGGGCTTTGTGATATGGTCTCCACTTTACTGCACAAGCCAAACCTGGATTGGATGGTCTCCAATGCCTTTCTGGATAAATAATTTAACTACTCAACGAGAGGAAGCATTCTGTACGCAGCCTGTTTAGCCATATAACAACGTTGAAGTTTCCCTGACATCTCTCATTCTCTGACACTCCAGCAAATGCATTCCCGGCCTAATCAAACCCACCTTGGTCCTATCATCTCAGTTTAGTTAATCCCATTGCAGGTTACAAAAAAGTATATCCTTAATTCTCCAGAGAACAAAACTGCAGTCACCAATTGAGAAGAGGTTTTTTTTGGTGTGGTTGATGAGGTCAAATGGACTTAAGCCCCTGGAAATGCCCCAGTCCCACTTAGGAACCTTGAACGGAAACCTCTGGAGACCTTGCGCCCCATCCAAGGTTTTCGTGAGGTTCCCAGAGGTTCCGGTCATTCTCCATGAGTCACCAGAGGTTTTGGTCACTTGCCTGGAAAGTCTCGACCGAAGCATTAGCTGCATCAACTGATCAAAGATCCTATAGGATCTTTGCTACCAACCGTACACACACACACACACACACACACACACACACACACACACACACACACACACACACACACACACACACACACACACACACACACACACACACACACACACACACACACACCACACACACATATCGCAAAGGTGGGGGCCAGGGACAGCGGAGGAGCTGAGGAGCGCTGTCTGCACGATGAAGAGGAAGGTAAACGGCTGCCACAGAGCATGATAAGTCCTTTAGAGAGCGCAGGAGGGAGGGACAGAAAGGGAAAGAAGGGGAGAGAAGGACAGGGAAGGGAGAGAGAAGGGGAAGAGAAAGGGGGAGAAGGGGAGGGAGAAGGGGAGAGAGAAGGGAAGAGAAGGGGGGGAGAAGGAATGGTGACAATTTTAAGAAGTTTAATAAAGTTAGCGGGCATTTTACCTTCCGGCGGATCTTATAGGTCCTGAAAACCAAAGATCCGACAGGGTCTTTGCTGAAAACTCCAATGAGCCAATCAAAATGGCCGGTCAGTGAAGGAGATTGCCTTCGACTGCCTGTAAGTAAATAGCGACCCCACTCCACTGGCTTCGACCAAACGGCAACCTATTTTTAGTCGAGGCCGGTTAAGGTTTTTTTGAAATAATCGCAGGAACATAGAAGAAGCCTCGATTACGCGGAAACCACTTTCCACCATTTGGGAGAGTGACCAAAACCTCCGGGAACCTATGGGAACCTCACGGCAAGCTTGGGTGGGGTGCAAGGTCTCCAGAGGTTTCTGTTCAGGTTTCCTAAGTGGGACAGGGGCATTAGGAAACCTGAACGGAAACCTCTGGTGAACTTACGCCCCTCCCAAGGTTTCCGTGAGGTTCCCAGAGGTTTTGGTCACTCTCCCTAATGGTCGAAAGTGGTTTTCGCATAGTCGAGGCTTCTTCTATGTTCCTGCGATTATTTCAACAAATTCAAAACCGGCCTCGACTAAAAATAGGTTGCTGTTTGGTCGAAGCCAGTGGAGTGGGGTCGCTATTTACTTACAGGCAGTCGAAGGCAATCTCCTTCGCTGACCGGACATTTTAATTGGCTCATTGGAGTTTTCAGCAAAGATCCTGTAAGATCTTTGGTTTTCAGGACCTAGAAGATCCGCTGGAAGGTAAAATGCCCGCTAACTTTATTAAACTTCTTAAAACCGTCTCCACTCTTTCTCCACCACCCTCCCCCTCTCCCTCCCCCCCTTCCCTCTCCCCCTTCCCTCTCCCCTTCTTTCCCTCCCTCCCACACTCTCTAAAGGAATTACCGTGCTCTGTGGCAGCCGTTTACCTTCCTCTTCATCGTGCGCGTGTGTGTGTGTGTGTGTGTGTGTGTGTGTGTGTGTGTGTGTGTGTGTGTGTGTGTGTGTGTGTGTGTGTGTGTGTGTGTGTGTGTGTGTGTGTGTGTGTGTGTGTGTGTGTGTGTGTGTGTGTGTGGTCGGTAGCAAAGATCCTGTAGGATCTTTGGTCAGTAGATGCAGCTCACGCTTCGGTCGTGGCTTTCCAGGGGAGTCACCAAAACCTCTGGTGACTCATGAAAACCTTGGGTGGGGCACAAGGTCACCAGAGGTTTCCATTCAGGTTTCCTAAGTGGGACAGGGGCTTAACATACCTATGGCAGGTTCCCACATGGAAGACAGATGTGCAAAGTCAGAGCCTATGGGATCCAGGATTACTTCTGTGCAATGTTTTATTGCTGGTGATGGGGATTGTTACAGTAGAAATATCCAGAGTCAGTATGGAATAAAGAAACAAGGACCTGCAGATTCTGGGTTACAAAAATAGACACAAAGTGCTATAATGACTCAGCGGGTCAGGCAACATCTCTGGAGAACATACTGGCAACATCTCTGGAGGGCAAAGTCAGCATGGATTTATGAAAGGTAAATCAAGTCTGACGAATCTTATAGAATTTTCGAGGATGTAACTAGTAGAGTGGATGAGGGAGAACCAGTGGATGTGTTATATCTGGACTTTCAGAAGGCTTTCAACAAGGTCCCACGTAAGAGGCTGATCAGGAGGTCCGGGCCGCTGAGGAGGAGGATGCTCACCGTAGGGGTTCGGCGTCGGCGTTCCACCAGCCCGGCGTGAGGGCCTGAACATCGGGCCACCCGGGGCGGCGACTGCGGGTGCTCGGAAGGCCCCGACAACGGATGAACACGGAGGTGAGGCTAGCTGGACTATGGTGCCATCCTCACCTTGGTGCCATTTATGTTATGTTGTGTCGTGGACTTTCTGTGTTTGTACTTTTTTTTAATTCAATTTCAATTTTATTTTTAATATGTTTTATTATTTATTTATTATTTATTTATAATTTTTTTTTTATGATACTGCCTGTAAGGGAAATTCATTTCGTTGTCTCAAATTGAGACAATGACAATACATTTGAATACAATACATACAATACAAAGAGATTAGTATACAAACTTAAAGCACACGATATTGGGGGTTCAGTATTGATGTGGATAGAGAACTGGCTGGCAGACAGGAAGCAAAGTGTAGGAGTAAACGGATCCTTTTCACAATGGCAGGCAGTGACTAGTGGGGTACCGCAAGGCTCAGTGCTGGGACCACAGCTATTTACAATATATATTAATGATTTGGACGAGGGAAATCTCCAAGTTTGCGGATGACACGAAGTTGGGGGGCAGCATTAGCTGTGAAGGGGATGCTAGGAGGCTGCAAGGTGACTTGGATAGGCTGGGTGAGTGGGCAAATGCATGGCAGATGCAGTATAATGTGGATAAATGTGAGGTTATCCACTTTGGTGGCAAAAACAGGAAAGTAGACTATTATCTGAATGGTGGCCGATTAGGAAAAGGGGAGATGCAACGAGACCTGGGTTTCATGGTACACCAGTCATTGAAAGTAGGCATGCAGGTGCAGCAGGCAGTGAAGAAAGCGAATGGTATGCTAGCATTCATAGCAAAAGTATAGGAGCAGGGAGGTTCTACTGCAGTTGTACAAGGTCTTGGTGAGACCACACCTGGAGTATTGTGTACAGTTTTGGTTTCCTAATCTGAGAAAATACATTCTTGTCATAGAGGGAGTACAGAGAAGGTTCACCAGACTGATTCCTGGGATGTCAGGACTTTCATATGAAGAAAGACTGGATAGACTCGGCTTGTACTCGCTAGAATTTAGAAGACTGAGGGGGGATCTTATAGAAACTTACAAAATTCTTAAGGGGTTGGACAGGCTAGATGTAGGAAGATTGTTCCCGATGTTGGGGAATTCCAGAACAAGGGGTCATAGTTTAAGGATAAGGGGGAAATCTTTTAGGACCGAGATGAGAAAAACATTTTTCACACAGAGAGAGGTGAATCTCTGGAATTCTCTGCCACAGAAAGTAGTTGAGGCCAGTTCATTAGCTATATTTAAGAGGGAGTTAGATGTGGCCCTTGTGGCTAAAGGGATCAGGGGGTATGGAAAGAAGGCAGGTACAGGATACTGAGTTGGATGATCAGCCATGATCATATTGAATGGCGGTGCTGGCTCGAAGGGCCGAATGGCCTCCTCCTGCACCTAATTTCTATGTTTCTATAGATAGGTGACATTTCAGATATGAACCCTTCTTGAAAAATTAACTCTGTTTCTGTCTTTATGGATGCTTCCCAAGCAGTTGAATATTTCCAGCAATTTTTAATTTTGCTATCTGTGCATGTCAAGAATGATCTGAAGATTTGTTACCAACAATGGAACTCACTTTTGGTCAATTCTGCAAACGTTAGGAAATGAAAATGTATTACATTCCCTCACTCCTTCATATTCAGTTTAAAATTGAATAATTGAGAATTTGGTCAGAATACACAAAGCTCTCTAACAAGAAGTACTGGAAGGGTATTCTAAACTCAGCATGAAACATTAATTGGCCAATTTCTTGCTGTGGTACAGAGCATCCGTGCAAACCACCAGAACTCCTCATGAAGAGAAGATTGGCGAAAGGTTGAAGCCTTTAACAACCAAACTTAGTTTAAAAGCTGAACATTGGCTCTCGAGTTAAAAATGTCACTATGACACTAATCAGAAAGAATGCAGTTTCATGTTGATTAAGTACATTGATGCTTTTTAGTCCACGTGTTAAGTTAATCAGATATAGGATTAGTTTATTGTCATTAGTTTATCCTCAGGGTGCCTTCAAATTCCTCGTTCACTTGAAGCTTACAGAATAAACAGTATACATGCAGCAATAATAAACAGAACAGCAAATGTAAAAGCAGGTCAAAACAGCAGAATGGTGCAAGATTGAAATTTGAAATCCGAGTAGAACAAGAGAATATTAAAGTACAGTAATGGAATAATTTAATATGGTAAGGTTAAGAGCAGGAGTACATGGTAGCACTTCTGGGAAGGGGGTGTGAAAGAGATGATTACATCACAAGGCTTATAGCAGCAAGGAAGAGGTTGTTCTTAATTCCAGGCATCTGAACTTACAAACTCATGCCTTTTCTCCCAGTAGGTAAACGAGAGAAAAGGAAATGGCCAGGGTTGCAGGTATCCATCCTGCTCACATGAGCAGCAGGCAGCAACCACAAGTTATTTGGTTTTAAATGTTGACAAAACCTGAAGCGTTCATACTGGTCCAACAATGCTTGCTAGAATGATCCAAATTTGGATGGTGAGCCTTTCAATCAAGAAGTTGTAATAGAGTTGAATAAAATGCAGAGTTTGGAGAATGAATGTTAGATCCAATCTGACACAATTCTGACACAAAAACTAAATGTCTTTTTAATTAAAATCCAGAAACAAACAAACAAAAGGGCAATTCAACATTAAAGTATAACAGATCCGTAAGGCTTCGATTTTTGTACAACTATATATCTATATATATAGATATATAGATATATAGTTGTACAAAAACTGAAAACTGCAGATGCTGGAAACATGAAATAAAACACAACATGGAAAAGCCCAGCTGGTCAGACTGCTCTGTGAAGATAAAGCAGTATTGATGTTCTATTTTACTTCGGAGTCACGTGAGTGACTACCTGAAGAACCCGTCCAGCACGCATGCGCGCCATGAGCGTTCACGCAGTGCAACAGCGATGAACGGGAGTACGGGCGCTCCCACTACAAGCTGAAAGAACGGACCATTAGGTAAGTACTTACCCACAGGTTCGAACTGTCAAACCTGCTCTTCTTTGTACACCAGGGGAAACTGAAAAGAGCAAAGCAGCACAGAGGAAAACAGCCCTCGTTCGACCAGGGAAGGAGCGTCCCATCAGTGGAGGGGGCGAGAGGCGGCACCTGGACCGCACACGCTGCGGTCCACAGACACGGGTACCGAGCCGAAGCCCAGTCCGCTAGAGCTGCCTGACCAACAGCAGTGGACTGGAGGGAAATCAACATACAAACCGACCGGTAATCCCTGCATACTCCGACAAGGAGACTCGCCGCCCGAGAACGGCAGAGGCAGCCGCTGAAGCAAAGTTGGCGACCAATCATCGGGCTGGAGACAGACACACGGAAGACGGACAGGCCGGCTCATTCAGAGAGCCGGCACTTCAAACTACCACCCGAGAGCGAGAAAGTGTCTGTCTCCAAGCCTTAGACAAAGGTCATGGAATCCGGTGGGCGGCGCGGCTCTGGCCAGCAGCGGCCTCTGCAGTCTGTCCGCGTTTTATTTTTTTCTGTCTGTGTTTTAATGTAGTTTTTGTTATTTTTTGTTGGGGTGTGTGTGTTGGGGGGTGGGGGGTGGGGTGGGATGGGGGGGGAAACTTTTTAAATCTCTCCCTGCACTGGAGACCCGACCTTTTCTCTCGTTGGGTTTCCGTTGGGGCCGCAACGAGGAGCGGCCTACAACAGGAAGAAGCCGGGGACTCTGGTGCTACAAACAAACCGTCGCCGTCGCGGGGCTGGCCGAGTCCGGAGCGGGTGGAGCGGTGGAGGAGCAACAGCTGCTGCTGCTGGGCCCGACCGGAGAGTCGGAGGCTCCAACGACAGGTCTGTGGATGGCGGCACCGGGAGCCCGCGGCTCCCTGGAGGGAGACCGCTTTTCAGGGCCCTCGCAACGGCGACTTCCCCTGCCCGAGTTGCGGGGTTGAAGAGCTCCTGGAGCGGGGCCTGACATCACCGCCCCGCACGTCTTGGAATGGCCGCAGGACTCTGCGAGCGCACGCCGGGGGCTCTAACATCAAGACCCGGTGTGCGACCTCGCATCACCCGGCGTGGCTTTAATGGCCGCGGGGACAATTGCCATCGCCAGCCGGGGGCTTTGACTTTGACTCTGACATCGGGGGGGGGGGGAGAGTGCAGTGGAGAAATAAGTTTATTTGGCCTTCCATCACAGCAATGTGATGGATGTTTATGTAAATTATGTTGTGTCTTGGGTCTATGTGTTTGTATGTATGGCTGCAGAAACGGCATTTCGTTTGGACCTCAAGGGGTCCAAATGACAATAAATGTATCTTATCTTATCTTATTATCTTATGGAGCAAAATATTCCAGCGAGACTTGCCTCGGGAGCTGGGGCAAGCTCACCAAGGGAGCACAAACACTCCCGCTCCAATGCACTAACAGCACTGGCCATCGCCCTCATCAGAAGAGATCGGTGGCGACCAGGGCTGGACTGGTCAAGAAGAGGGGTCACTGGCTGAACAACATCGGGTGTATGCTTGAGGTACAGGACCAGGAAGACCTGCTGGGTGTGAGATACCGCTATGTGGCTACACCACGAGCGAGATGGCCATTACAGCCTAATCTGGTGGCCAGCTTACTACCTGTCTTTTCGCATGCTCATTCCAGAGGGGCAGGGTAGTATGGCAAAACACCTGACCCTACTGGTCAACACAGTATGCGATCCGCAACCTCTCAAAGGAAGTCATAAAACCTGCCCTCAACCTAAAAAATTCACAGGACTGTGAGAACGCTGACCTCACAGATCCTGCTATCTGGCAAAGTCACCAAACCAAGCCTAAAAACTGGACAAAATGTCCAAGATATTCAGCATCATGAGGGCAGGACCTGGGATGAGCTAACAACACACAACCAGACAGCAGTACCTCCATGCATCCACCAGTAGGCGTCTACTTTATGGTACTGGTGAAAGCTCGGGGCCCGCATGCCAGTCCCCGCAAGCCTTTTCAGGACAGGGCCCAGAGCGGGCCCCATGGAAAATGCGCCACCCCCCAACAACACCATCCCGACAGACAAGGAACCAGAAACCGAAGAAATGAACACACCACTAAACAACAGTGGAGGTAGGTGAGTATGGTTCCTACCGTCACATAAGGGTGAAGGGTTTGTGCTAACAGGGGGGGGGGAAACCACACCTGGTTTTGGAAGCATGAAGAACTATCACACTTGGTAGTTATACCAAAAGTATTCAAGGACAAAAATTGAATGAAGAAAACTTGCCACCAGTTCAGCATGCACCCCAAAGGGGTTTCCCTCCCACTAAAAAGGAAACATGAGGGACAAGCTGAACTGGAGAAGACATACAAAAGGGTCATAAAGAAGTCTAAATATGAACCTTTGGAACCGTATTAAATTTACCATAAAGAAAAACCCAAAAAAACCCCAAAAGATGGTGAATGTTGCACCATCATTGACTTAACCACTTGAATATTTTCACCAGGTCTCTTTTTCTTTACTATGTTTATTTCAATTATTGTGTCTTCTGTGATTCCACACCGCTGCTTTGAAGTATGTCGCGCATGCGTGCTGGATGTGTTCTTCACGTAATCCCTCATCGTAACTCCTCATAAAATACAGATCAAACTTCGAACTGGTAAGCTCGTTTAATCTTACTATTTTAATGACATTTCATCATACAACTGCTCCATCAAAATGGTATGAACACACTATTCGATACAGGGATAAGATCATGTCAATTCTTCAAGATACTACACTGGTCCTTGAGTAGGGTAGACTTGTCTATCGTATTTTGCAATTTATACAGTGGAATACAAAAAATATGTAAATATACACGTTAAATAAACAATAATGATACATTCTGATGAAGCCAGTGTGAGACTGGAGGTGCCCAATGGAGTGAATGGATGGGTAGGTAGTTATGAGAAAGTGCATGTTTCACCTAAAATTTATGCTTGCTTTCTGTATGCTCCCTATGCATAGACACAATTCTCATTACCATCCCAAATTCCCCTCCTCCATCTTGAGCAGTCATGTGCCATAGGGTTCCCAGGAGTCAGAAAGGATTTTGTATTTCTTCGAGGAGGATTTGAGCATTTCCATGTATCTTTTCCTCTGCTATCAAAGTAATCACTTCCCACAACTAAGCTGGGGCAAAGATTTAAGCCGTGTGAATGAAATGGCTCAACCTAAAGTGTGACTTTAGTGTGATTGGAATTTGAGAGCTGGGAATGTTGGCATGGGAGAGGATCTTCTTCCAGTAGATGTAGGGGATTTTGTGGAGAATGCATTAATGGTACCTTTTCAATGCTTTGATGTGCCTGGAGGCAGGGGCAAGGAAACGAGTGATTACAACCGTGAGATAAAACAAATGAATGGATGTTGAGAGATATAGAACAAATTAATGGATAGAGAGAGATAACAAGTTTTTCATCGTAACTCTGTGCATGTTACAATAACATATAGAAGTGGCGGCGCTGCCTTGCAACTGCGGCTCACCTGCAGTCCGTTTGTCTTTTCTGTTTTTTGTTTTCTCTTGTCCCGTTTTTACAGTTTATTTCGGTTTATTTAGTTGTGTATGTGTGGGGGGGTGGGTGTAACATGGTTTTTGACTCTTCCTTCGAGGGGGATGCGACCTTTCCTGCCGTATCCCCCGTCTCCGTGTCCATCTGCGCTGAGGCCTATCGCGGAGCTGGCAGCCTCCAACTGCGACCGACCTCGAGGCTGCAGAGAGGCAGAGCCAGGACTTACCAATGCGAGGCTGGCCGACCGGGGCTGTGGTAGCGGGGCGACCCAACTTCCGACCCGACTTAGGAGGCTCGGCCGCGGGCCAGTGGACGACATCATCGGGAGCTCGAGTTCTGTTTCCGGAGCTCCCGCAACTACAGCTGCGTCCGCTGGACTGGAGGGCGGCAGCTTCGACCGCCCCGGGCCGCGGAGTTTGAACTGGCCCGTTTGCGGAGCACAGATTCAGCCGCGGGACTTACCTACCATCACCCGGTGGGGTCACAACATCGGAGGCTTGGATTGCCTAAGCAGAGGGAGAGCAAGGAGGGAATAGACAATGACTTTGGGACTTAAACTGTGTTGAGTGTTTGTTATTTATTCTATGTTATGGCTGCAGGCTAAACCATTTCGTTGCACTGAAAAGTGCAATGACAATAAATTGAATATAATCAAATCAAATCAAATTAAACTAAGCTGAAAACTAAACCGATACATCAAGTACCATTGTATCCATAACATCCATCTGAAAACAGAGCTTAATATCACATCCACAAAAGAACTGAAATAAAAACGTAAAATGGTGGCTGTGGACTGCAAGGAATTTAGTAAGTGGAAGAAAAGAATTCAACGCATAAAACTTTTAATGAGTACCCATCAGTGAGCTGGAAGAAGTTTCTGCCATCTTGGGATCATCTGACTTGCACAAGGATGATTAATATCGGAAGGATGGCAGCTCGTTTATTTCACCACTCCCTCAATACTCCACTGTGTTCTTAATGCCTAGCAGTGGATGAACCAAAAAGACCAAAAAGCTACTAACAAATCATAATGGACATTGCGGGTGATAGGGGTTAAAACTATTCTTTTAACAACTGAGAAATTTTAACTAATGACATATTTGCCAGTTTAGTACATTTCTCTTAGTTCAATTTGAGTTTCCATGCTTGGATTGTAATTTTAAATGGAAAACGAATAAAGGTCATTTGTGACTGGGAGCAAAGCACAGTTATTTATCCAACAATATTCAGATAAGATGTTATTCAATTGTTTTTTCCATTTTTTAAGCCCTATCAGCAATTCTGTGTTTTCCTGTTAACAGAATAAATCAAAAGTTTAATAAGGAGCTCTCGTTCAGAATACAAAATTTGAAGTTTAAATATCAGCATTTAAAGTGTACTACATCTTTCCATTACATAAGTGTCCTTATGCTTTGGTGAGAGCACGTGGTCTCATCCATCTTTGAGTAAAAAAAGGTACTATTATGTGCAATGAAAGGATATTTCCAATTAGCTAAGCACAAAGCATTACTAACTTAAAAAAAATTAGAATAAATTATAGCCACGATCTTCCTCTGTCAAAAATGAAGAGGGATTGCACACTGATTTGAAAACTCCAACGAATATAGAGTTATACACTTAACCTTGGCTGCGTCCATTACACACGCAGCATGTTAAAGCACATGGCATTGGGGGTTCAGTATTGATGTGGATAGAGAACTGGCTGGCAAACAGGAAGCAAAGAGTAGGAGTAAACGGGTCCTTTTCACAATGGCAGGCAGTGACTAGTGGGGTACCGCAAGGCTCAGTACTGGGACCCCAGCTATTTACAATATATATTAATGATCTGGATGAGGGAATTGAAGGCAATATCTCCAAGTTTGCGGATGACACTAAGCTGGGGGGCAGTGTTAGGTGTGAGGAGGATGCTAGGAGACTGCAAGGTGACTTGGATAGGCTGGGTGAGTGGGCAAATGTTTGGCAGATGCAGTTTAATGTGGATAAATGTGAGGTTATCCATTTTGGTGGCAAAAACGGGAAAGCAGATTATTATCTAAACGGTGGCCGATTGGGAAAGGGGGAGATGCAGCGAGACCTGGGAGTCATGGTACACCAGTCATTGAAGGTAGGCATGCAGGTGCAGCAGGCAGTAAAGAAAGCGAATGGCATGTTGGCTTTCATAGCAAGACGATTTGAGTATAGGAGCAGGGAGGTTCTACTGCAGTTGTACAGGGTCTTGGTGAGACCACACCTGGAGTATTGCGTGCAGTTTTGGTCTCCAAATCTGAGGAAGGACATTATTGCCATAGAGGGAGTGCAGAGAAGGTTCACCAGACTGATTCCTGGGATGTCAGGACTGTCTTATGAAGAAAGACTGGATAGACTTGGTTTATACTCTCTAGAATTTAGGAGATTGAGAGGGGATCTTATAGAAACTTACACAATTCTTAAGGGGTTGGACAGGCTAGATGCAGGAAGATTGTTCCCGATGTTGGGGAAGTCCAGGACAAGGGGTCACAGCTTAAGGATAAGGGGGAAATCCTTTAAAACCGAGATGAGGAGAACTTTTTTCACACAGAGAGTGGTGAATCTCTGGAACTCTCTGCCACAGAGGGTAGTTGAGGCCAGTTCATTGGCTATATTTAAGAGGGAGTTAGATGTGGCCCTTGTGGCCAAGGGGATCAGAGGGTATGGAGAGAAGGCAGGTACGGGATACTGAGTTGGATGATCAGCCATGATCATATTAAATGGCGGTGCAGGCTCGAAGGGCCGAATGGCCTACTCCTGCACCTAATTTCTATGTTTCTATGTTTCTATGTTAACATACGTCAATGATTGTTTGTAATATAAATTAATGATTCGAATGAAAATATAGCTGGTGTGATAAATAAGTTTGCAGATGAATTGAAATTGGTGGTGCTGAGGATGGTGAGGAATTTACAACTGGATACAGATCAGTTGAGAAGTTGGGCGGGGAAATGGCAAATGTTGTTTAATCTGACAAGTGTGAGGTGATATATTTTGAGAAGTCAAATATAGGTTGGACATAATACATAACATGGCAGGCTGCTAAGCAATGCTGATGAAAAGAGGGCCTGTGTATACAAGTTAACAGTTTCCTCAAACTGGCAACAAAAGGGGGTAAAAAGATATACAACATGTTTGCCGGCAGTGGTCTAAGCATTGGGTACAAAAGATGTGAAATAATTTTACAAATTTTTGGTTAGGCCACATTTGAAGGGTTGTGTTTAGTTCTGGGCACCACACTATAGGGAAGTTGTGGAGGCTTTGAAATGGATAGAGGAGAAAACAGTGATGGTAGGGCATAAGAAAACAAGAAATGTAGATCCTGTTTTATACAAAAATAGACATAAAATGTTGAAGTAACTTAGTGAGTCAGGCAGCATCACTGCAGAAAAAAGATGGTAACATTTTGGGTTGGGACCCTTTATCAGACTGGACATTTTGGGCCGGAACCCTTCTTTAGTCTGAAGGGTCCCGAACCAAAATGTCACTCATCCAAGTCCATTGCTCCCTGAACATGGCAACACAAGGAGATAGAGTGGTAAAGAAGGCATACGGCATGTTCACCTTCATCAGTGAAGGCAATAGACAATAGATACAGGAGTAGGCCATTTGCCCCTTCCAGCCAGCACCGTCATTCACTGTGATAATGGCTGAGTATAAGCCATATTGTAGATTGATAAAACTTAGGTTGGGCCGCATTTGGAAATTGTATGCAAATCTAATCACCCTCATTACAGGAAGAACGTGGTGGATACTTTGGAGAGGGTGCAGAAGGGGTTTACCAGAATGCTGCCTGGGTTAGAAGATATTAACTGCAAGGAGTGGCTAGACAAACTAAGATTGTGTTTTACTGGGCCATTGGAGATTGAGGAGAAGCCCCAATGTAGGGTGGGGGGAGTAGGGGGGGGAATAGGGAGGGAGGGGGATGGGGAGGATGGAGGGAGGGGGGGGGGAGGAGGATGGGGGGGTGGGGGGAGAAGGGTGAGGGGGTGGGGGAGAAGAAGAAAGGAGAAAAGAAGAGGAGGAGCACGAGGGCTGAGGGAGAGCTGAGAAGGAGAGGAGACAGCAAGGGCTACCGGAAATAATTGGAGAAGTCAATGTTTATGCCGCTAGGGTGCAAACTGCCCAAGTGGAATATGAGGTGCTGCTCCTCCAATTTCCGGTGGTGCTCACTCTGGTCATGGAGGAGGTCCAGGACAGAAAGGTCGGATTTGGAATTGGAGGGGGAGTTGAAGTGCTGAGCCACAGGGAGATCAGGTTGGTTAATACGGATCCAGCGGAGGTGTTCGGCGAAACAATCGCCAAGCCTAGGCTTGGTCTCATCGACGTAGCTTAGCTGACATCTGAGGATTTGAGTATAGGAGCAAGGAGGTTCTACTGCAGTTGTACAGGGTCTTGGTGAGACCACACCTGGAGTATTGCGTACAGTTTTGGTCTCCAAATCTGAGGAAGGACATTATTGCCATAGAGGGAGTGCAGAGAAGGTTCACCAGACTGATTCCTGGGATGTCAGGACTGTCTTATGAAGAAAGACTGGATAGACTTGGTTTATACTCTCTAGAATTTAGGAGATTGAGAGGGGATCTTATAGAAACTTACAAAATTCTTAAGGGGTTGGACAGGCTAGATGCAGGAAGATTGCTCCCGATGTTGGGGAAGTCCAGGACAAGGGGTCACAGCTTAAGGATAAGGGGGAAGTCCTTTAAAACCGAGATGAGAAGAACTTTTTTCACACAGAGAGTGGTTAGATGTGGCCCTTGTGGCTAAGGGGATCAGAGGGTATGGAGAGAAGGCAGGTACGGGATACTGAGTTGAATGATCAGCCATGATCATATTGAATGGCGGTGCAGGCTCGAAGGGCCGAATGGCCTACTCCTGCACCTAATTTCTATGTTTCTATGTTTCTATCTATGTTTCTATGTTTCTATCTAGAGCAGCGGATGCAATAGATGAGGTTGGAGGAGATACAGGTGAACCTCTGTCGCACCTGGAACATCTGCTTGGGTCCTTGAATGGAGTCGAGGGGGGAGGTAAAGCGACAAGTGTAGCATCTCTTGCAGTTGCAAGGGAAAGTTCCCGGGGAGGGGGTGCTGCGGGAGGGAAGGGAAGAATTGACCAGGGAGTTACGGAGGGAGCGGTCTTTGCGGAAAGCAGACAGTGGAGGAAATGGAAAGATGTGGCGAGTGGTGGGGTCATGTTGGTGGTGGCAAAAATTACGGGGGACTATTTGTTATGTGATGGCTAGTGGGACAACAGGTGAGGACTAGGGGGACTCTGCCCTTGTTACGAGTGGGGGGGTGGGGAGAGAGAGCAGTGTTATGGGGTATTGAAGAGACCCTGGTGAGAGCCTCATCTATAGTAGGGGAGAGGAACCCCCGTTCCCTGAAGAATGAGGACATTTCTGATGCCCTGGTGTGGAACACCTCATCCTGGGAGCAGATGCGGTGTAGACGGGGGAATTGGGAGTTAATTTTAATATTAAACAATATTAATTTCAGGTGAATAGGCAGAAGCATACTGTTCATTTGTCAATTACAATTGATAATTATGGCCATGGTTGTATTATTTTACACATAAAATACTCATGTGACGGATGACTCCGCATGATGGAGATGGTCAAGTTTGGGAGTGTAACGTGATGGAGATGACTAAAACTATCTTTCAGGCTAGGGCTAGAGTTAGGGCTAGGGTTGGGCTGGGGCTGGGGCTGGGGCTAGGATTTGGGCTAGGGTTAGGGCTAGGGCTGGGGCTGGGGCTAGGGCAGGGGTTAGGACTGGGGTTAGGGCTGGGGCCAGGGTTGGGGCTAGGGTTAGGGCTAGGGCTGGGCTGGGGCTGGGGCTGGGGTTAGGGACTGGGGTAGGGCTGGGGCCAGGGTTGGGGCTAGGGTTAGGGCTAGGGCTGGGGCTGGGGCTGGGGCTGGGGCTGGGGCTGGGGCTGGGGCTGGGGCTGGGGCAGGGGTTGGGACTGGGGTTAGGGCTGGGGCCAGGGTTGGGGCTAGGTGTTGGGGCTACGGCTGGGGCCAGGGACAAATTACATTTTTGTCACATACACCAATTGGTGAAGTAAAATTGGAGTTACTATGCAGCACACAAATAAGATAAACACAACACTGTAGAATTTAACATTAAAACATAAAAACATCCCCCCACAACAGATTCAACGTTTCCCACTGTGAGGGAAGGCAACAAAGTTCAGTCCTCTTCCTCTTGTTCACCCGTGGTTGGGGCCTATTGAGGCTTCCGAAGTCGCCACAATGGCGGCCCGATGTTTCAGGCCCTCTCGCCGGATGATGGAGCTCCGGCATCGGGATGGAAGAACACACTCAGTGGTCTTGAGTACCGGATCGGCCGCTTCCTACTGGAGACCGCGGCACCCGAAGTCCACAGACCGAGCTGAGTGGAGATTCAATGCTGGCAACCTCCGCAAGGATCCCAGGCCTCCGCGATGTTAAAGTCACGCCACCCGCGGCTGGAAGAACCGCAGACCACAGCTCCACTGTGTTAATGTTGGCAGGCCCTCTGGAGCTCCAACTCGGCGATCCCAGTAAGGCATCGCCCACTCCGCGATGGTAATTCAGTGCTGCACCACTGCTAAAGCTGAAGCTCCGGCCGGACTCCGGTAAGAAAGGCCGCGCCAATCCAGATGTAAGGCCTGGAGGAGGGGGTGACGATGCGGCTCGGAGGGAAGACACATCCTCAACCAGGTAGTGACTGTGAAAAACAGTTTCCCCCTTCCCCCCTCCCCCCACCCCCCACCCCCCACATAAGAAAGACTAAAAGACCTTCAAAAACAAACTTTTAGACAGACTAAAAATAACAAAAAGGATGAAAGGACAGACAGAGTGGTAGGTGGTGGAATTAGATATAATTCAGTGTGTCTTGTTGCTTTTCACTTAGTATGGCTGTATGGTAACTCAACTTTCACTGTACCTTAATTGGTACATGTGACAATAAACTGACTGTGAAACATTGACCTTGAAACCTTGAAACGATTCTGGCATTTAGGAGGTTTCTCAATTGGTAAATGAATATGCAGCGAATGGACAGATATGGATCACATGCGGGCAGAGGAGATTTTGGGATGATCTTGTAGAGGTGTCCAAGATCACGAGAGGTATAGAGAGGGTAAATGTACAGTCTTTTACCCAGAGTGGAGAATCAAGGACCAGAGAACATAGGTTTAAGGTGAGGGGGGGAAGATTTAATAGGAACTTGAGGGGCACATTTTTCACACAAAAGGTGGCATGTACTGTATATGGAATGAGCTGCTGAAGCAGGTAGATGAGACCAGTACTGTTACAATGTTTAAACAAATATTTGGGCAGGTACCTGGATAGGATACGTTTAGAAGGATAGGGGCCAAACACATGCAGGTTGGACTAGTATAGATGGGACATTTTGTTCAGCATGGGCAAGTTGGGCCAAAAGGCCTGTTTCCACGCTGTATGACTATGGCTCTAAGTTCTTCTTGGTTTCTTGGTCCTCCAAAATATTCCAACTGGAATTTAAACTGGAGGTGGTGAAGGGAGGGATTAAGTTAGAAAGGATTATTGGGAAGAAAGTGCTACTTTAAATTTAGTTGCATCTGGTTGGGTAACTATAGTTGGGTGGAGATTATTCCATGCTTTAATTGTGCGTGGGAAGAACGAATTGCTGTACACATCTATCTTTGTAGCTGGGATCACAAATTGGATCGAATGCCCTCGTCTGCTCCTAATTGGTTTGGGTTTGGTGTAGGTCTTGTAATCTATGTCTAGCTGAACATTTAACATTTTGTAAAAACAGGTCAAACGGTGAACTTCACGTCTGTCTTGGAGAGGGTTCCACCCCAGAGAATTCAGAAGTATGGTGACACTCGCTTCTCCCTCATAGGTGTTACTAACAAATCGAGTGGGCTGTCTTTGGACTCGTTCGATGGAAGAAATGTTTTAATCTGTGTATGGGTCCCATGCTGCAACTGCGGTACAGCAAACAATCATCAGCGAATGGTCTGGTCGCACTTGCGACTTTTTCATGGATCTCATTTATGTAAAGCAAAAATAGGTGTGGGCCAAGTACTGTGCCCTGAGGTGTACAAGTTCACTTCTGTCTGATGGCAGTATAAATACCACAAAATAATGGTAGAGCCTTGTTCTCTGCCTCTAAAATTCAGTTCCTACGAATGGAATTGAATTTTTGAGACTGCATATAATCAATCAATCAATCAATCAATCAATCAACCTTTATTGTCATCTTGCAAAGCAACAGTTGTACAGTGCAAAATGAGAAGACGTTTCCCGGGGAATACCGGAGCATCGCACATGAAACTTAAACATTTCACTCATAATGACAGTAAAAACAATCCAGTCCCTGATGAAACAGTATGAATAGTTAAAGTCAGGTAAAACAGCAACATTAAAATACAGTAAAAACAATCATTAAAATGTCCAGGGCAGCTGATTTGAGTGGCCAGTGCCAGAGTTATTAATATGTCAGTGCACAGCTGCAGAATCAGGTGACTGTGAGTACAGAGTGACTGTTTACCAGCCTCACAGCCTGTGGCAGGAAGCTGTTTAGCAGTCTGGTAGTCCGGGCTTTGATGCTACGATATCTCTTGCCTGATGGCAGCAGATCCAGATGTGTGTGGAGGGGGTGCAGTTCGTCCTTAGCTATTCTCAGAGCTTTTTTCAGACAGTGGCTCTGGAACAGTTCTTGTACCGAGGGTAGGGAGACGCCAATGATCCTCTCTGCTCCCCTCACTATACCCTCTGCAGAGCCTTCCTGTCTGAGCAGTTGCAGTTGGAGTGCCACGTATTCATGCAGTACGTGAGTACAGACTCTACCGTGCCCTTGTAAAAAGTCCTGAGGATGTTGGTGGGGAGTGAGGTCTGTTTAATATGCTTCCATTGTATAGCTCATCTATTGTAATTGATTTGGGGTAAATTTCCAGGCAAATATTTCGGTCTGAAGGCCAGAGTAAAGCTAGATTAAACAATATTAAATATTTAGCTGAAATTTAAATAGAGGTTTAGAGTAAATTTGTTTACTGAAAGAGTGCCATTAGAAGTAGTTGAAAAATATATTTAATAGGCAGTTCGATGCACATACGAAGAAGAAAGGAACAGTACACTTAAGAGATAGAATTCCATTGTTAAAAAAGGGCTTGTATTTCATGTTAGGGCTTGTTTCTGCCTGGCAATTTTTATTTGTTTATTTTATCTTTGTTTCGTTTATTGTCATGTGTACCGAGATACAGTGAAAAACTTTTAGTTGCATGCTATCCAGGTGGCAGAAAGACCACACATGTTTACAATCAAGTCCTCCACAGTGTACAGATATAAGATAAGGGAATAATGTATTGTGCAACATAGTCCAGTAAAGTCTTTTTTCTGTTGTATTGTATTGTATTGTCTGGTATTTCTCTTGTAATATCATCAAGAACCACTTTCATTATCTTCTTTTCAGGGTTGAAAAAACTTTCAGTTCTGAAGTCATCCTCAAAGTTGTGCCTTCTTAAAGCCCTGTCCCACGGTACGAGTTCATTCCAAGAGTTCTCCCAAGTTTGCCCTGATTCGAACTCGGAGATTTATGGTAAAGGCCACTCGTCGGTACTCGGGGCTCTCGTGGACATTTTTCATCATGTTGAAAAATCTTCACGAGTCTTCCCATACTTACCTGCCATTAGCGAGTCTTCCCGAGTACCTGCCGTTAGCGCCAAGAGTCGTCCCCCAGCTCCGACGCACCCGCTACGTTCATTCTCCGTGCTTACATAGAAACATAGAAAATAGGTGCAGGAGTAGGCCATTCGGCCCTTCGAGCCTGCACCACCATTCAATATGATCATGGCTGATCATCTAACTCAGTATCCTGTACCTGCCTTCTCTCCATACCCCCTGATCCCTTTAGCCACAAGGGCCACATCTAACTCTCTCTTAAATATAGCCAATGAACTGGCCTCAACTACATTCTGTTGCAGAGAATTCCAGAGATTCACCACTCTCTGTGTGCAGTAAGGAATGATTCCAAAGTATATAAAGGCAGGGGTGGAAGAATGAGTCTGCTTCGATATTCTTACCTCTCTTCGGTCTCAAAATGTAAGTAACTTTAAGTAGCATATATACACTATTCCTTTCCCACTTAATTACTTGATAGATCACTAATTCCAAATGCAAGTAAGTGCGTGTAGTCTATTTATATATGATATGTAAATAGGCCACGTAGATATTGCACATAACATCTTCATCTGTATATACGTCATGTAATAATATGTCTTGAAGTTAGACCGCAGAAAATTGCACAATCTTGGCTTGATAGCTTTTCCAGCATTGCACAGAATCCACATTACCCATGCTCCCACATTTGTACCTCATTCATGCACATAGAATTGGCACCATCGGTCATAAGCTTTTTGACTACCCTTTTTAATAACCCACATAAAGAATCAGTGGCACTTTATAGCTCTCTCCATACCCCCTAATCCCTTTAGCCACAAGGACCACATCTAACTCCCTCTTAAATATAGCCAATTAACTGGCCTCAACTACCTTCTGTGGCAAAGAATTCCAGAGATTCACCACTCTCTGTGTCAAAAATGTTTTTCTCATCTTCCCCCTTATCCTTAAACTGTGGCCCCTTGTTCTGGACTTCCCCAACATCGGGAACAATCTTCCTGCATCTAGCCTGTCTAACCCCTTAAGAATTTTATAAGTTTCTATGAGATCCCCCCCTCAATCTTCTAAATTCTAGCGAGTACAAGCCGAGTCTATCCAGTCTTTCTTCATATGAAAGTCTTGCCATCCCAGGAATCAGTCTGGTGAACCTTCTCTGTACTCCCTGGCAAGAATGTATTTCCTCAGATTAGGAGACCAAAACTGTACACAATACTCCAGGTATGGTCTCACCATGGCTCTGTACAACTGCAGTAGAACATCCCTGCTCCTATACTCAAATCCTTTTGCTATGAATGCTAACAAACCATTCGCTTTCTTCACTGCCTGCTACACCTGCATGCCTACTTTCAATGACTGGTGTACCATGACACCCAGGTCTCGTTGCATCTCCCCTTTTCCTAATAGGCCATCATTCAGACTTTCCTGTTCTTGCCACCAAAGTGGTGGATAACCTCACATTTATTCACATTATATGCATCTGCCATGCATTTTCCCACTCACCCAACCTATCCAAGTCACCTTGCAGCCTCCTAGCATCCTCCTCATAGCTAACACTGCCCCCCAGCTTCGTGTCATCCGCAAACTTGGAGATGTTGCATTCAATTCCCTCATCTCCCGTTCTCCCTTATCCACTCTACTAGTTACATCATCAAAAAATTATATAATATTCATCAGACATGATTTACCTTTCATAAATCCATGCTGACTTTATCCAATGATTTCACTACTTTCCAAATGTGCTGCTATCCCATCTTTAATAACTGACTTTAGCATTTTCCCCACTACCAATGTTAGACTAACTGGTCTGTAATTCCCCGTTTTCTCTCTCCCTACCTTTTTAAAAAGTGAGGTTACATTAGCTACCCTCCAATCCTCAGGAACTACTCCAGAATCTAAAAGGTTTTGAAAAATTATCACTAATGCATCCATTATTTCTGGGGCTTGCTTCCTTAGCACTCTGGGATGCAGCCTATCTTAAGCACTCTGGGATGCAGCCTGGGGATTTATCGGCCTTTTATCCATTCAATTTACCTAACACCACTTCCCGACTAACCTGGATTTCACTCAGTTCCTCCATCTCATTTGACCCCCGGTCCCCTGCTATTTCCGGCAGATTATTTATGTCTTCCTTTGTGAACACAGAACCAAAGTAGTTATTCAATTGGTTTGCCATGTCCTTGTTCCCCATGATCAATTCATCTGTTTCTGACTGCAAGGGACCTACATTTGTTTTAACTAATCTTTTTCTCTTCACATATCTATAAAAACTTTTGCAGTCAGTTTATGTTCCCTGACAGTTTTCTTTCATAATCTATTTTCCCTTTCCTAATTAAGCCCTTTGTCCTTCTCTGCTGAACTCTGAATTTCTCCCAGTCCTCTTGTCGGCTGCTTTTTCTGGATAATTTATATGCTTCATCTTTTGTTTTGATACTATCCCTGATTTCCCTTGTTATCCATGGATGCACTACCTTCCCTGATTTATTCTTTTGCCAAACTGGGAAGAACAATTACCACGAGTATGATTTTTTTTAAACTCGGAAGAGCTCTTGGAATGAACTTGTACCGTGGGACAGGTCTTTAACATTTGAAATCAAACATGAACATCCCGGTTATATAAGCCTGAGGGCCTCAATATCAAAGCAAAATAATTCAACAGCATTTTATAAGGAAAACTTAAATTAGGGTGTCTGTTATGTCTTAGGCACAGAACAATAGCTTTGCTTGTTGAAGAATTAAATGTCATTGAGTAATGTTAATTGCTTCTTTCACATGCTTGGAAGCTGAAATGACAGAAACAATCATGATCTAAATTAATAATACTTCAAATCAGTTGGCCAGTTTGCTGCAAATCTCTTTTACTGAAGATATGTGTTTTTTGATGTTTCTGAAGTGGCATAGTGACCCAGTTCATTGATATCATGTGTCTCGTTAATTTAGAGGTGTGATCGGTGTAGGAATGACACAAACAGTTCCATTTTAGCTTGAAACAGTACACTGACAATATCCAATCATTAATTCATAATCCTTTCTTTTAAGCCGGTTGCTAGCACTGAGATTTGTAGAGCAATTCTGTGTAAAAATTGATATTTAATTAGGTAAGGATCAAGGTCATCTTATATTGAAGATGAAAAGAAGGAATTAATGTGAAGTAGCTGATATTAACCAGAAATTTATTGCTGTAGCATTTACGGGAGAAAAAACGTTCAAATTGATAAGAATTTTTATCGAGCAAATGCCATCCATATTGAGAAGGAAGTTACCAATTAAAACACACACTTAAATAGTTTGTAGATAGACACAAAATGCTGGAGTAAATCAGCGGGTGAGGCAGCATGTATGGAGAGAAGGAATGGGTGACGTTTCATTTCGAGACCCTTCTTCAGCCAGTTAGTTTGGAGATACAGCATGGAAAAAGGCCCTTCGGCACGCCGAGTCCACCCCGACCAGCGATCCCCATGCACATTAACACTATCCTACATTGGTGTCACTTTTGACATTTATACCAAGCCAATTAACCTACAAACCTGTACATCTTTGGAGTATGGGAGGAAACCAAAGTTTGCGGAGAAAACCCACGCAGGTCACGGGGAGAACATACAAACTCCGTACAGACAGCACCCGTACCCAGGATTGAACCAGAGTCTCTGGCACTGTGAGGCAGCAACTCTACCGTTGTGCCACCTTGCCACCACTCCTTACAAATGCTCCTCACAAAACATTCTATTTCCAAACAAAATGTTGCTCTAAATAGCTAAGTGTATGTTTTAATTTGAATAGATATTCATAGATAATTGTAACTACTCCATATAAGTTGAAAAGTGGCATATCAGTATCCAGCCATAAAGAGAAATTGCCATTACACTTCAAGATTCCATAACTATCACTGTTCTATTATTTTATTTTCATATAAATGAAAGTGCAATAAAATTCCTTGTTCACATGAAGCTCATAGAGTAAACAGTAAACAGTAATGATAGATACAATAATAAATATAGCAACAAATGCAGAGCAGCAAATGGTGCAATGATTATAGTACAATCTACAGTAGAGCAAAAAAAAAAGTATTATAACAGAATAACCAAAAAAATGTAGAGATCAATAATCTTCTCACTGACGTCCATTTTGGATTTTGCTTGGAGCATTCCTTTATACACCATCACCAGGTGTGACAAAGACGAGGTGAATTCCAGAGACAGGGGAAGAATGGCTGCCCTTGATGTGAAAGCATTCAGGGTGGCTTCAAGGAGCCTGGCAAAATATTCAGCGGGAATCAAGTGAAAATGTTGATGCTGTACCTTGCACAATGAAAGATGGTTGTGCTTGTTAGAGGTCAATCATCTCAGCCCTAAAACATTGAAAGATGCTGAGTGAGTGGACGCACATGATAGGAGCTTTCACTGTTTACTGATCTTGTTACACCAGAGGCTGTAACATCCAATCTGGTGTATGTGCATCAGTGAAGTCAGTTTGTGAGGAGGTGAGTGGATGGGAGGGTGGGTGTATGGGTGAATGTGGGAGTTGTGGGTGAGTGGGTGAGTGAGTGAGTGGTGAGTGTGTGGGAGTGTGTGGGAGTGTGTGGGAGTGTGTGGGAGTGTGTGGGTGAGTGGGTGGGTGACGTGTGTGTGTGTGTGTGGGTGTGTGTGGGTGTGGTGTGTGTGTGTGTGTGTGAGGTGTGTGTGTGTGTGTGTGTGTGTGAGTGTGTGAGTGTGTGTGTGTGTGTGTGTGTGTGTGTGTGTGTGTGTGTGAGTGTGTGTGTGTGTGTGTGTGTGTGTGTGTGTGTGTGAAGGCCCAGAGCTACGAGAAAGTCAGGGCGGGTTGGTGTCAGGCCAGCACCTCGGTAAAACTACATAATTACCATATTTTTCTTTACTTGCTTGATAATTATATTTTGTGATATTTTGTGAGTGCAACCATGCAATATTTTGTCAAATTATTAAATTAAATATTATATGTTTTATTGTACTTGCTATACAATGGGAATGTAGTGATAGGCTATAATCTTGTTTGACCCTCTCGGGAGACCAGCTCATCCCCCCCCCCCCCCAAACAAAACCTGAAATGACGCCCCTGTTTGACAGCTCCGGCACCTAAAAAATAACACTGCAACACTGTGGAGCACTGGTATCAACATGGATTCGGGCTCCAGCTTGGAATGCTCCCAGGTGTGACAACCCCCAATGGTTCCACTGCTGTTCTCCTGGTCTGGTGATTAACACATATTTTTATTAAGCTTTGATTTAAAATAATATCATTAAAGCAATTTGCCCCTACCTTTCCCCTCATGATAAAGGGCAATGGAAACTTTACATTTGAAGTGGATTAATCTTCTCCTATTCCCTCTTCCTCGGCCTCACCCCAACTCCACATTAACTAGCAATGTTACAAAATTTTGAGATTTAAAAAATCAAGTCTGCAATTTATCCCTTCAGATAAAGCATAACTATAAGTTTAATTTGACACCTAATTCACTTTCATATCTCACGTAATAAAAAAGTTATGGCCATTTTCATACTCGGAAATTAGCATCTTGTTCCCTATTGATTTTCTATGGACATAACAAAAAAGCTGTGATCGTGGACAGTCAAAAGCCCATAACCTTCTTAAAAATTAAGAGAACTGAATGAAATTTTCAGTTATCATAGATTGAAGCATTCTGAAACAAATATAAAATAATCTTACTTGGATGACCTGAAATTAAAGCATATAAAATTAGTTACCCAATTGTAGCTAATTTCAAACTTCAATTACTAGATCTAAACATCTATCCATTTCTTAATAAATGATTAACATTTTTAAATAGCCCAAGTGTCCAATTAATATTCACAAATAATTCACAATAAAACATGATTTTTAAATCTCATTTACATCAATTTATAGGCCAAATGGAAGGAATTTAGTGTTCAATTGCGGTAAATTAAAGTCAATTTAAATCAGCTTTCTAGTGGGTTCCTGTGAACGCGCTGGTTTAGAACGTTCACATTGCGCTGGATTTGTGCCCTCAAGTGCCCAGAAAAATACTGCGGGATATAAAGAGCCCAAAATGAACTACTCGCTATAGAAAACTTTAATTACAGGGTTAATTACAAGCCCCATTTAATGTAAAAATAAGGTACATACCTTTAATTGTTTGTTTTATAAAACCCTGGGGCTGCGAGAGGTTGCGGAGTGAGAGAGTGATTTTTAAACTACTATAAATATTATACAAGGCCATAAAAACTAATAATACCTTTTGCGATGGGGTCTTTCAGCGATTTTCCGTTAATGATTTACTAGGCTGAACATTTTCGATTGGAACAGCCTAGTGAAAATCGCATTTTAAACCCGCCCCCTCTAAACAGCGCCAAAATCGCGCACACGGGGTAGGGCAGATGCTCAGCCACGATTCAGGTAGGTTTTGTAACATACCTACATTAACTGGTGTCTCTGCTTCCACAGGATAGGAAAGTGAGTTTTGGAGCTCAGCCCAATGCCGATCATTATCTCCCGAGCCGATGGCTTACTTATAGAAGTCAGGGGGTTGTGACAGAAGGGAGTTATTCTGGCTGGAGGTCTGTGACCAGTGGTGTTCCACAGGGATCTGTGCAGGGACCTCTCTTGTTTGTGATATATATAAATGACTTGGACACCAATGTAGATGAGTTGGTCAATCATTTTTCTGATGAAAGCAGTGTTGTGGCAGTGAGGAAGGCTGTCAAAACATAGAGTGGATAATTTTATCATATACAGAAATGGCAGAGAAATGGAAGATGGGGTTTAATCTGAGCAAGTGAGGATGGTGTACTTTGGAAAGTCAAATGCAAGGAGAAAGTATAGCATTATAGGCAAGACCCTGAACAGCATTGATATACAGAGAGATGTTGGGCTCCAGGTCAGTGGTAAATACGGCGCTTGGTATGCTGGTATCGATATTGAGTACACGAGTCAGGAAATCAATTTGCATTTTTCTAGGACTAAAGATAGACACAAAAAGCTGGAGTAACTCAGTGGGACGGGCAGCATCTCTGGAGAGAAGGAATGGGTGGCGTTTTGGGTCGAGACCCTTCTTCAGACTGGTTAGGGATAAAGGAAACGAGAGATATAGACGGTGATATGGAGAGATTTAAAAAAATGAATGAAAGATCTGCAAAAAAGTGCTGATGATAAAGGAAACAGCTATTGTAAGCTGTTTGTTGGGTGAAAATGAGAACCAAGTGTGGCTTGGGTGGAGGAGGGATAGAGAGAGGGGGAATGGTGGGGCTACCTGAAGTGAGATAAATCAATATTCATACCACTGGGCTGTAAGTTTCCCAGTGGGGCAACTTTTAAAATCTTTCCCCTGCACGGAAAACCCGACCTTTCCTTGTCGGGTCTCCGTTGTCGTTGGGGCTGAGCAACGTGGAGCGGCCTCCAGCAGGAACGACCTAAGGCTCCAGTCGCGGAGCTGTGGACCTACTCACCATCGTAGAGCTGGCCGAGTTGGAGTGGGAGGAGGGTGGTGATAGAGCGAGCTGCGACCGGAATGGTTCGGGGGCTACCTGAAGTCTGGTGGACAGTATACCGGGAGCCCGCGGGTCAGATATTTTCGGGGCTTGCAACGGCGACTTCAGCCTAGTTGCGGGGTTGAAGAGTACCTGGAGCCGGGGCCTTACATCACCGCCCCGCGCGGCTTGGAATGGCTGCGGGACTTTGCTAGCGCCCGCCTGGGCTCCAACAACATGACCCGGAGTGCGGCCTTGCACCACCCGGCGTGGCGTTAATGGCTGCGGGACAATTACCATCGCCCGCCGGTGGCTTTGACTCTGACATCGGGAGGGGAATTGGGGAGTGCAGGGGAGGGATAAGTTTTTGCCTTCCATCACAGCGAGGAGGAGATGCGCTGTGATGGATGTCTGTGTAAATTGTGTTGTGTCTTGGGTCTTTTTCTTGTGTGTATGACTGCAGAAACAACATTTCATTTGAACCTCTATGAGGTTCAAATGACAAATAAAATTGTATTGTATTGTATTGTATTGTATTGTATTGTATTGTAAGCTGCCCAAGCAAAATACGAGATGCTGTTCCTCCAATTTGTGTTTAGCCTCACTCTGACAATGGAGGAGACTGAGGACAGGAAGGTATCTGTAGGAACGGGAAGGAGAATTAAAGTGTCCAGCAACCGGGAGATCAGGTCGGTGCACGCGGGTTGAGTCCAGTCTGCGTTTAGTCTCACCGATGTATAAGAGTCCACATCATACAGTAGATGAGGTTGGTGGAGGTGCAAGTGAACCTCTGCCTAACCTAAAAGGACTGTCTGGGTGGGGTCCCTTGACAGAGTCGAGGGAGGAGGTATAGTGACAGGTGTTGTATCTTCTGCAGTTGCAGGGGAAGGTACCAGGGGAGGGGGTGGTTTGGGTGGGGAAGGGGCAGTCTCTGCAGAAGGGGGTTAGGACAAAGGACATTTATTATCACATACACCAACTGGTGTAGTGAAATTTGACTTGCCATTGCAGCACACAAATAAAGGTAAGACACAACATCAAATAATTTAACAGTAAACATAAAAACATCCCCCCACAATGGTTCCCAATGTGGGGGAAGGCATCAAAAGTCCAGTCCTGTTCCCTGTTCACCCATAGTCGAGCCTATTGAGGCCTCCGCAGTCACCGCTACAGCAGTCCGATGTATCAGGCCCTCTCGCCGGTTGATGAAGCTCTGGCATCGGGTGAACACTCTCAGTGGCTTGGAGTGCCTGGAGCGGCCACTTCCTCCCCAGAGACCGCAGCTCCCGAAGTCCACGGGCTGCGCTGGTCGGAGCTCCGACACTGGCGACCGCGGCATGAGATCCCAGGCTCCACGGTGTCTAAAGCTCAGCGCCTCCCTCAGCTGGAAGCTCCACAGACTGCAGACCGCAGACCACAGACCGCAGCTCCGCGATGTTGGAGTCGGCGGTATCAGCACTCTGGAGCCCAATGCACGGTGACCCGGGTAAGGCATCGCCCGCTCCACGATGGCGCCTCAGCTCTGCGCCGCCGCAGAAGCTGAAGTCCTGGCCGGTCCCGGCAGGAAACGCTACTCCAGACTGTTGGTAGGCCGCGAGGAAGGGGCGAAAACACGGCTCGGATAAAAGCCGCATCTCCGACCAGGTAGGGACTGAGAAAAATAGTTTCCCCCTTCTCCCCTCCCCCCCGCCCCCCACATAAAAACACTAAAACCCCTCTAAAACAAACACTTTTAACACACTAAAAATAAAAAAAAAGGTGAAAAGACTAACAGCTGCTGGCAGGGCAGCCATACTCGACGGCGCCCCCTACTCCTACTGAGAAAATGTGGCTAGTGGTGGTATCTCGTTGGAGGTGGCAGAAATTTTGGGGGCAAATTTTGGTTTGGCTGCATTTGAAGTATTGTACAGATAGACACAAATGCTGGAGTAACTCAGTGGGACAGGCAGCATCTCTGGAGAGAAGGAATGGGTGACATTTTGGGTCGAGACCCTTCTTCAGACTAGGGGTCAGGGGAGAGGGAGACATTGAGATGTATGAAGAAGGGTAAGATGTGAAAACGAAAGATCAAAGGGGATGAAAATCAAAGAAAATGTAGAATGGATCATTGGTGGCTGAGGGGAAGGTGACAATGAGGCATACACTCAGTAAAATTTAATCAGGAAGACGTTAAAAGTAGTCAGAGAACTAGGATTGGAAAGATGGACAGAGAGGAAAAGCAAGGGTTACGAAGTTAGAGGTCAATATTTATACCGCTGGGATGTAAGCTGCACGTGGAATATGAGGTGAGAAAGGCTAGGCAGCGCCTTTACCACCTCAGGCAATTGAGGAAATTCAGAGTGTCTCTGAGGATCCTCCAGTGCTTCTACTCAGTGGCTGTGGAAAGCATCTTGTCTGGAAACATCACAATTTGGTTTGGGAACTGCTCTGCCCAGGACAAGAAGGCTCTGTAGAGAGAAGTGCGTTCGGCCGAACGCACTATGGGAACTACACTCGCCCACCTGCAGGAACTATACATCAGAAGCTGCAAATCCAGAGCCAACAAGATCATAGGAGACCCCTTCCACCCCAGCAACAGACTGTTCCAGCTGCTATGGTCAGGCAAACGCCTCCGTTGCCATGCTGTGAGAACAGAGAGGTTGAGAAGGAGTTTCTTCCCAGAGGCCATTAGGACTGTAAACTCCTATCTCACCAGGGACTAACTTACTGTACCAATTTACAGTTGTGTGGTGTCTTTTTAAATTGCTGTTTCTTTTTTTCTATCTCCCACAATTATGTAATTCTGATTCTGTTCCAATCTGCTTTGTAGTTTTTTGCACAATCCGCAAACATCGCCACTTTTTATTTCACTGCACATCTCGGATACGCATGTAACGAATAAACTTGACTAGACTTGACTTGAGGTACTGTTCCTCCAACTTGCGCCGACAGTGGAAGAATCCCTGGATAGAATGGTCGGTATGAGAATGGGGGGAGGGATTAGCAGTGTTTAGCAATGAATAGATCACGTCGGCCTAGGTGGACTGAGTGAAGGTGTTCAACGAAACGATCGCCAAACCTGCGGAGATCTCGGCGATATATGAGTCCACACTTAAGAAGAGCATTAACAGCACATATGTATTGTGTGCAATTCTGGTGAGCCCATAACAGGAAGAATATGGAGGCTTTGGAGAAGATGAAGATGAGGTTTACAAGAATGCTGTCCAGATGAAAGGGTGGAAATGTCAAAGACTGGAGCACATAGCATTAAAGTCTGAGGGGCAAAATTTGAAAGTGTCATGTGGGGCAAGTTTTATGTATAGAGAGTGGTAAGTATCTGGAACGTGCTGCCAGAGGTGGTACTAGAAACAGATATGATCGTGGCATTTAAAAGGCTTTTAGATTGGCATGTGGATATGAAGGGAGTGGAGGGATATAGATCTAGCACGGGCAGATGAGATTAGTTAAACTTGGCATGATGTTCGGTACGGACATTTTGAGCCAAATGGCCTCTTCCTGTGCTGTCTTGTTCTATGTACTCGATTCTATGTCCTATGTGATGTTGGTCACTGGCCCTGGGAATTCCAGCAAAGTAGATAGTTTAGTTTAGTTTAGTTTAGAGATATAGTATAGAAACAGGTCCTTCAGCCCACTGAGACCGCGCCGACCAGCGATTACCCCGTACACAAGCATTATCCTACACATTATGGACAATTTACATTTCTTACCAAAGCCAATTAACATTCAAACCTGTATGTCTTTGGAGTGTGGGAGGAAACCGGTGCACCTGGAGAAAACCCACGTGGTCACAGGGAGAATGTACAAACTACATACAGACATCACCCATAGTCAGGTTCGAACCCGGGTCTCTGGCGCTGTAAGGCAGCAACTCTACCGCTGTGCCACCGTGGGCCCCGAATGTTGAGAGGTATATTGGAACGCCCTTCAGGATTGTTACCAAATCTCAGCCGACCACTGCTCTGCTTCTCAGTCTGACATCAGATTTACCAGGTGCTCTATCGCCACTTAGTGGCCTGAAGTGAAACCAGATATTTCAATTCCTGCTTTCTTTGACAGGTTTAGAATATATTCCTGTTTAAATTGTTTTGCCTCATAAGTAATGAATACAAAATGCTCCCATATGCATATTTATAACAAAATAAAGACATTGCTTTACCTTTGGTAAAAATACCCTTGCGAACAATTTGCATAATAAGATTGATTTTTTCAAAGAAGACAATGCCTTTGCTCAACTAACAGACAATTTCATGTAATGTTTTAACAGGGATGTGATGAGGTCTCTGGTGTGATACCATCTTATTTGTGGGATATTAATGGGACAGCTTTCTGAGTTCAAGCACAAAAAAATCTTCACCCAAGAGTAATAACTTTTGGCTATCCATAATGGATAGACAGAAGTACCCATGTACACAGCTGAACAGCAATTCCCAGCCCACTCACCCCCGCCCATTCCCTGCTGCCATATCTCAAACCATATTCCCAAAGGTTCTCCACAGAGCATCAAATCCCAACTCTCAAGGCTCAATGTCACGAATACGACCACAGAACCAGCAGCCTTGGCATCCGCACCTGATTTTAAAGAAAATTGTTATTTAGAATGCAGTAATTGGAGATCATATTCTCATCTCCGCACTCTGGAATAATACTCAAACCGTTTAGCTTTGATTCAGAAGGGGGAATGGTGTCACCAAGGCAAAGACTTGGTCCAAAATCTGAAATCATAACTTACACATTATAAGATTAGGTCTTTCAGCCTATCAAGTCTACTCCGCCATTCAATCATGGTTGATCTATCTTTTCACACAACCTCACTTTCCTGCTTTCTCACCATAACCCCTGATTCCCATATGACACTTAAATGACACCAACATTTTCTGTATGCTTTGCTTAGACGTAACACTAATTCCTCAGCATCAATTATGTTCTGTCTGTCATGTTGTCTCCACGGTTTTATGGTTAGTGATGCAAAAATAGACTGTGAAAAAAACGCCTACAATAAATCAGGCGAAAATAAACTGGAACATGGATTGTTGAAGGAATTGGCAGCAAAAGGTAGGAAATAATTATTAGCCTAAAAATAGTATTAAATAATTGATGAACTGTAAAATCACAAGGCTTCAGTGATCTAGACTCAAGATTCTTAAAAATTGAACTGTTACCCTTGGCTATCATCTTAATAACCAGATAGGTTTTGCAATTGTTTGGATAGGTGATAGTTCAACTCTAGACCCTTGTTCAGACTGATTTTGGAGGGGGGGTGGGGGGGGGGGAACAAGCAGGAAGCGAAGTGAAGCAGGACAAATCCTGGCAGGCATTAGGAGGATACGGGTAAGGGTTTTTTTTTGATAGGCACATGGTTGGACAAAGGCCAGAGATGGAGACAGAACATGTGAGACCAAAGAATTGAAGAGTTGCAAATTGTGGGGCTAGAAGAAGAAAGGTAGAGGGAAGGGAAGCGAGAGGGGAGAAATAGGTGCACGTTCAGGTGGGGCACAGGAGAGAGAGAAATGGGGTAAAGAAAGATGAGAAGAAATGGGGGTGGGGAAGAATGGGGATGGGTAGGATTTTAATTTTGTAGTTGCCCAAAATTGGACTGGTCTGCCAATTTGTGTGTGGCCTCACTCTGGAAGTGGAGGAAGCCCAGGACAGAAAGGTGGGACTGGGAGAAGAGTTAAAATCGTTAACAACTGAGAGATCCAGTACGTCTTGGCGGTCCCAGTGCAAGTGTTCTGCGAAAGAGTTGCTGAGACTACAAATTGATCTCATTGATGCATAGAAGGCCACATCGGGAATGGATGCACAGGAGAATCAGGCCACATCATGCAGTGGATGCGGTTAGAGTACATGCACGTGAACCTCTGTTTCACCTGGAAGGAATGCTGTGGATTCCTTGATGGAGTTGAGGGAAGGGGTATAAGAAGAGGTGTCACATCTCCTGTGGTTGCAGGGAAATATAACTGTGGAAGAGGAAAATATTTATTGCACCCTGACCTCTTTCATTCAAATTTCTCAGCGTTGCATAAAATAAGTCTTTGGGCCTTCTATTTATTTCACAAGTAATCATGAGATTCTATGTCACAGTTGCAGATAGTTGAGTTGAGTTGAGTTCAGTTTAGTTTATTGTCACGTGTACCGAGTTACAGTGAAAAGCTTTTTGATGCGTGCTAACCAGTCAGCAGAAAGACAATACATGATTACAATCGATCAATATACAGTGTATAAGGGAATAACGTGATATGGGAATAACATTTAGTGCAAGGTAAGTCCAGAAAAGTTCGGTCAAGGATAGTCCGAGGGTCATCAGAAGTAGATAGTAGTTCAGCACTGCTCTACTGGTTGTGGTAGGATGTTTCAGTTGCTCATGTTTATGTTTATGCTAAATGACACCTTTGCCGACCAGGGTCCAATCTCCCAGTAAGGACATGGGACACCTGAGCCATGTCGACAGAGCATTGTGATCACAACAAAACAATTGTGCCTTAAGGACTTGGCTGTCATTTGCGCCTCACTTACGCGTCATATGTAAAATAGGTCGATGCGTTGTGATGCATGGGTAGCGTGTGGGTAGCACGGGACGGGCGCTTGGAGAGGCGTGGAGGAGTGTGGAGTTGCGACGCTCCAGGATTTCGTGCTGCACGAAATCCTCGCGCACCACCTACGTGATGTATCTTGTATTCACGCTAACGCATCGGGTACGCACGCTGACACATTGGCTTCGCACTCTGCATCCCGACGTCACCGTACGTAACCATGCGTTGCCGCGCACCGCATGGTATTCTAATGACGACACGCGCACCAGATGTCATGATGACGCGTGATTTACATGCGACGTCGCGCATAACGACGTGTCGACCTATTTTACATATGACGTGTAAATGAGGCGCAAATGATGGCCAAGTGGGACAGGCCCTTAAGTCATGAAAATAATTTCTCTTTCCTTTCAAATGCAGAAACAAAAGCTGCACAAGTGACTATTACACTTACATGAAGCAGTCTAAATAACCCTGGAGCAATTGGACAATTGCCTATACACATTTCATCCGTTTGTTTTCTCTGGTATTTGTATCTTAATGTCATTCTCAACAGTCTGAATCCCATACCTGGTTACTTGAGGTTCCAGAGACTGATTAGAGGATTGGCGATAGAATTTCCTCACTAATCCCATCCCACATATTTCTGCATCAAATGCACACAACTCCATTATTTTGCATAGACAAGTGCATAGACAAGTTAATGCCTTCATCCATTCTTAGTGTAGACAAAACCCTCTTTGAGATCTCCTGCAATCGAGCATTGACATATTTGCTTTTTGCTTTTTGCTGGTGGCAATAATCTTTCTAGTGCTGGAAAGGTGTCTGTGGATACACAAAGTATCGAAGACATAAAGTCATTAGGCACAGAAACTGTCCCTTCGGCCTACCAAACGTACCTGATCCCAATTAGTGAAAGGTGTAATCTAAAACTTGAGGAATCTCACATGATCGAAATACTGATGATCTCTTGTGCAGGATTGAATTTTATGAATGTTGGCACGTTACTACTTTAGAGATGCATACTGACTCATAGATTAGATAGGCAATAAGTTACATGATAACAATTCTATCAGTGATGTAGCAATGAGGCGAATTTCACCAACATAAATACTAAACTGGTGCCTGGAAACACAGTTGCTTTGAAGGTAAGTGACCTTCACCACTCCCATTGAAAGTGGTTTACTGATGCAGAGTTAGAAATACCTCAATTTAATATTTTAATAATGCAGTCAATCTGAGAGTTTCAGATCTAACTTATTTGCAAGCAATTTCAACTAAATGTGCAATTTATGGAACAGATGCACTCAGTAGTTGAGCCATAATAAATCAAGGAACACTAAATATGGAATACGGCTCATGTAATTTAGAATTGGCTCGGCAGTATTGAGATACACATATTTGTATTTTAATGAGCTGTTTTATTTTGATCAGCTTTTTTGATGATGACGGGAGATATATGATATAAAATGTTCAACTGCCTTTGGATAAAATTGAGATACTCATGCCAATCAATAAATAATCTGTTGCAAATTCATTGAAAAGATTACCATTTACTGTACAGTACAAGCTTGGTTATCCTGCACGTGCCAGATTTGACAGATAGCAGCTGGACAATTACAGTAGTTTCCCATTTGTTGGCCCATGTACTCCTGTAGTGTTGCATGATATTGGCCCAGACTGTCCCTCTCTCTCTCAGCAGGTTGCTTCCTCTCACTTGTCATGTTCACAAGTTATCAGAGTAGAATTAGGACATTCGGCCCGTCCAGTCCACTTCGTCATTCAGTCATGGCTGATCTCTGCCTCCTAATCCCATTTTCCTGGCTTCTCCCCATAACCCTTGACACCCATTCTAATCACGAACTTGTCTTAAAAATATCCACTGACTTGGCCTCCACAGCTTGCTGTTGCAATGACTTCCACAGATTAACTACCCTCTGACTAAAGAAGTTTCTCCTCACCTCCTTTCTAAAAGGGTGCTCTTTAATTCTGAGGCTATAGCCTCTGGTCCTAGACTCTCCCACATCCACTCTATCTATGCCTTTTAGTGATTTGTAATTAGTGAAATGTCAGATAGCAAGGTATTTACTACATCATGTCTGTCTCCGAGGGGCTCCCTGTCCATCTCCAAGGCCAGAATGTTTGCTGTAAAGAAAGTATGAGCCGTCCTGGCAGGCCTCAGCCTGCAGGGGGGAGGCCTGGAAGCTGAGCACGACTCTGAAGACCAGACGGCCAGGGAGGATGGAGCTGCTGGCGATGTTTGACGTGAGGAGTGAGCCGGTAGAAGAGGGACCAGGGTGTTGCCTCCAGCACCTTCAAGGTCTGCTGCAGGATCGCCCCAGTACACTAAGGTGGTCGGGAGAGCAGAAAACGTCAGTCCGTGAGCTGAGTGCAATGGAGGAGGCCCTGCAGCAGCCTAAGGCTTACATGGATGGGGAGCTGCTTCAGTACATGCACTTTGTGTAAATGGAGCCAAAATATGGCAACTTGCGCATGTGTGATCTACGCAAAAAAAATGTCACTGCCCAGTGCACACATGACAATAAAGCACCATTGAACCATCATGAGACACTGAACTAAAGGCAAGATTTTATAGACAAGATTATTTCAATGGCAGGATTTTATAGAATTATGTCCCAAAGCACATGTTCAAACACCAGTCATTTATTATCATCATCTGAATACTTTGATAGGCCTACTTTACAATTAATGGTTAGTTTTACAGCTTACAGCTTTATTCCATTTATGTGTGGCCAGTGAATGTAGACATTATTCATCTACCTGATGCTTGTTGACACCCACAAAAAAAGATTAATAATTCTGTTTTTTGTTTCTGCTCTATCAACAATTTGATGCATTTCTCTGTTTGAGAGCAACCAATCAAACCATTGAGAAATCTACAAAGACACAGTGGTTGTTTCACTGATGTGGGATATTCAGACTTTGCTAATAGAAACATATTCTGTTCACCCTGGAAACGTTGACCCGGTTAACAAGATAAATATGCAGGAACTACATAACTCCTGGTGGAATTATGTAGTTCCTGCAAATTTATCTTGTAGCTGGCCTTGGCATAATTTGATTGTGTTTTTAAATCATGTGAACACATTAAATTGGAGTTCTGGATTTATTTTGATTTCAGTTGTTTTGAATTTTCAGGATTACGCAAAACGAAAATGGACAATTTTTCAATGATCGTAAAATTCCCATAATCATAAAAATGCTATTATTTATAACTCAATAATATAAACCGTATCTGCTTTAAATCACAGACCCTCCAAAACATGAAAAATACATTTATGACCTCCTCAGGCTGTTTGCAACATTTTAAAAGGTTTGCTTGATAATTGATTTATCAATCAATTCCAATTACAAACGATAAGGGTATTTTTTTTTGTTTGCCTGCATGTGGTGAAATCCATATTTGACGATGTATACTGTCTAAAATCATATCTTGCTAAAAATGGTTTATAAAAAAAATGTTGAAGGCTTTTGTTATTATGTGCATGCCACCTGCTGGCACTGGAGAATATAGCACCACTATTTAAGCAAAGTTCCTCCAGGAACAAAACAGCAGTTTAATTGGGTAAAGTGTGAACCACTTTCATTGCCGATGTTATAATTGGAGTTGTATTTCAGTTTCTCATTTGACGTTTGCAAGTTTGCACAAATGTATGTCATTGTGCCACATGCTGACTGCTGATGTTGTTCGTTAGAAACTGAATGCTACAGTCCAGCAGAGGGAGTTGTAAGGAAATAAGTATCCACAAATTGCATTTAATTTTGGCGAACTAAAACATTGTTGCATTCAGCATTCACACTAAATTGTAACCCTCTCAAAGTCGCAAAATTGATTAAAATCAAGTGAGATACAGCATTAGGGGTGGTACGGTGGTACAGCAGTAGAGTTGCTGCTTTACAGCACCACAGACCCAGGTTTGATCCTGATTTGGAGTGTGTATGGTCACCCCGTGACCTGCATGGGCGCCGGTTTCCTACCACACCAAAGACAAACAGTTTTTTTGGCTAATTGGCTCGGTGAAAATGTAAGTTTCCATACTGTGTGTAGGATAGTGTTATGCCCCTGTCCCACTTAGGAACCCTGAACGGAAACCTCTGGGGACTTTGCACCCCACCCAAGGTTTTCGTGCGGTTCCCGGAGGGTGCAGGTGGTTTCCAGAGGTTGCAGGTAGTGGAAGCAGGTAGGGAGACTGACAAAAACCTCCGGGAACTGCACGGAAACCTTGGGTGGGGCGCAAAGTCTCCAGAAGTTTCCGTTCAGGTTTCCTAAGTGGGACAGGGGCATTAGTCTGTAGGTAATGCATTGAGGAGCTTAATCACTTCTATGGCCGCTTCGACAGGGACAATCTAGAGACAGCCATCAAGGCTGTGCTCCCTGCCGATCACCAACCCCTCACACTCACCCCCTACGACGTGTACGTGGCACTGAGTAGGACTAATGCACGTAAGGCTGCTGGCCATGACGGCATCCCCGGGTGCTGAGCAGCTGACAGACGTCTGGACTGACATCTCCAACCTGTCACTTGCCCAAGCAGTTGTCCCCACTTGCCTTAAAACCACCTCCATCGTGCCAGTGCCAAAACACTCCACTGCGGCAAGCCTCAACGACTTCCGCCCAGTTGCACTTACCCCCATCATCACCAAGTGCTTCGAGAGGCTGGTCCTGGCACACCTCAAAAGCTGCCTACCCCCCACACTGGATCCCTATCCGTTTGCCTACCGCAAGAACAGGAGTACGGAGGATGCCATCTCAACGGCACTTCACTCCGCCCTCTCCCACCTCGACAACAGAGACACTTACGTAAGAATGCTGTTCATCGATTACAGCTCAGCATTCAACACCATTATACCATCAAAACTGATCACCAAACTCGGTAACCTGGGCATCGATCCCTCCCTCTGCAACTGGATACTGGACTTTCTAACCAACAGACCCCAGTCTGTTAGGTTAGACAAGCACACCTCTTCAACACTCACCCTGAACACCGGCGTTCCACAGGGCTGTGTGCCGAGCCCCCTCCTCTACTCCCTCTTCACCTATGACTGCACACCTGTACATGGTACTAACACCGTCATCAAGTATGCAGATGATACAACGGTGATTGGCCTCATCAGCAACAACGATGAGTCGGCCTACAGGGAGGAGGCCCAGCACTTAGCAGCATGGTACGCTGACAACAACCTGGCCCTTAACTCCAAGAAGACCAAGGAGCTCATTGTAGACTTCAGGAAGTCTAGGGGCGGCACGCACACCCCCATCCACATTAACGGGACGGAGGTGGAAATTGTTTCTAGCTTCAGGTTCCTGGGTGTTAACATCTCCGATGACCTCTCTTGGACCCACAATACCTCAACTCTGATCAAGAAGGCTCACCAGCGTCTTTTCTTCCTGAGGAGACTGAAGAAGGTCCATCTGTCTCCTCAGATCCTGGTGAACTTCTACCGCTGCACCATCGAGAGCATCCTTACCAACTGTATCACAGTATGGTATGGCAACTGCTCTGTCTCCGACCGGAAGGCCTTGCAGAGGATGGTGAAAATTGCCCAACGCATCACCGGTTCCTCGCTCCCCTCCATTGAGTATGTCCAAAGCAAGCGTTGTCTGCGGAGGACGCTCAGCATCGCCAAGGACTGCTCTCACCCCAACCATGGACTGTTTACCCTCTTACCATCCGGGAGGCGCTACAGGTCTCTCCGTTGCCGATCCAGCAGGTCCAGGAACAGCTTCTTCCCGGCGGATGTCACTCTACTCAACAACGTACCTCGGTGACTGCCAATCACCCCCCCCCCCCCCCGGACACTCCTCCCACAGGAAAAACACTATGTCTGTATATATGCTAATGTAAATATTCATTCAAATCATATGCTATGTCGTTCTTCCAGGGAGATGCTAAATGCATTTCGTTGTCTCTGTACTGTACACTGACAATGACAATTAAAGTTTAATCTAAATCTGAATCTGAATCCACATCAGGAACTTAATGCTGCTAAAACAGGCACTGACTGCACTGTTGAATTTCTTGCCCTAAACAACATTTTCCTCTTTAATCATTGAGTGAGATAGTATAAGAACAGTATGTTTTATTAAATGTACCTTTTTTTTTTTTTTTTTTTACAACAAAATGTATTCAATTATTAAAAATAGTATTTACACTACAATAAAACAAGCCAGAACCCACCACCATAATACAATACAAACACGTATCCATAATAAACTACTATACAACTATGATACAATCCTTATTGAGGATACATTCAACACCCTGCGGAGCCCAGCGGTCCCGGAACTCCCTCAGGGTGCCCACAGACAGGGCGTATTCCCTTTCTAATCCGACCCGGGCACGGACGTAACCCCGGAAAAGGGGCAGGCAGCTGGCTCGGGTAGAGCCCTCCGCCATCTGGCGCCGTGACTCGCGGATGGCCAGCTTGGCCAGGCCCAGGAGCAACCCAACCAGGACATCTTCAGCCCTACCCTCTCCCCTACGCACAGGGTGTCCAAAGATGAGGATGGTGGGTGAAAAATGCAGCCAGAAGGCAAGGAGCAGCCCCTTTAGGTATTCAAACAGTGGCTGCAGCCTCACGCACTCCATGTACACGTGGTACACAGACTCTTCCAGCCTGCAAATGTGGCAGGCGGCTGGCGAGTCTGTGAACCACGAGAGAAACAGGTTGCAGGGAACTCCTTGGTGCAATACCCTCCACCCCAGGTCCCCAATGTAGAGGGGGAGAATCCCTGCGTAGAGGGACCCCCACCAGGGGACCTCTCATGACCAGAAGGCAACACTGACCGCCACTTGGTGTCCGGACGGTGGACCAGGGCGAGGAAGTGCAGGGTGTGGAGGAGGAGCCCATGCAGGACACGCCTCCCTGCGTCTTGGAGGGAGACGAAGGGTGTCGAGGAAAGGCGGCTCAAATTGTGTGGGACCGGCTCCCGGGATGGATTACGGCGCCTGGGTCCGAATAGTACTTCCGGCTGAGCGGGGGCTTGCTCAACCACAAGTACTCCACACGTTTGAGCCCCCCGGTCACCCGATGGGGTGGGACAAGGACCGGCTGCTCCCACGCCGGGGCCATCGCCTTCCGCCGACGGAGGTGGGGCCCGGTCAATGGCAACCAGGTTCCAGACTCTCAACAAGTTCCTGTAGAAGCCGGGCATCCTCATCAGGACCGCACGGCTGACCCCCACCATCGGGATCCGCGTACCTCGTTGAAGGCAGCGGCTCCGTTGGAAAAAGTGCGTTGCCAGCACGTGCCACCTGGGAGGATGCCCTGAGTACAGGTATCTCTGCAAGGTCCTGAGGCGGAGAGTCGCATTAAATGTACCTTGGAAGGTTCTTTGAAAGCCTATGGTTATTTGTTTTTTCTAGCCAAGTTCCTCAAATCTGGTTACTAATTCTCCTATCAGTAGAATTTCTCCATCAAAACCTTCATAATTGTCAATACATGTATTACATTTCCCCCCACAGACTGCCGTTACATTAGAAAACATCCACAGTTGCAGCCATCTGATCTATTTTCTATCAGTAACTAAAATACCTAAATTTGAGCCCAATACTCCAGCTGACATCAAATGGTTGGCGCAGACTCAGTGGGCCAAAGGGCCAGTTTCCGTGCTATATCCCTGAACTAAACTAAACTAAAAATTAGGGTATTTTACCACGAGAACCAAAAGCTTACATGGGATTGAGACAAAAGCCAGTTGCTCAGGCAGTATCTCTGTAAAAAAGGAATCAGGTGACGTTTCGATTTGGAAACCATCCTTCAGTACAATTAAGTTTAGTTTATTGTCACGTGTACCGAGACACAGTGAAAAGCTTTGTGTTGCATAGAAACATGGAAAAATAGGTGCAGGAGTAGGCCATTCAGCCTTTCGAGCTAGCACAGTTATTCAATATGATCATGGCTGATTATCAACATGGGGAACATTTTTCCTGTATCTAGCCTGTCCAATCCCTTAATAATTTTACATGTATCTATAAGATTCCCTCTCATCCTAAATTCCAGTGAGTACAAGCCCAGTCGACCCATTCCATAATATGTCAGTCCCGTCATCCCGGGCATTAACCTGGTGAGCCTACGCTGCATTCCCTCAATAGTAATACTGTCCTTGCTTAAATTAGGAGATCAAAATTGCACACAATACTCCAGGTGCAGTCGCACCAGAGCCCTGTACAACCGCATTAGGACCTCCTTGCAGCGTGTTGCATGCGAACCAGTCAGCAGAAAGACAATATATGATTACAATCAATCCATTTACAGTGAATAGATACATGATAAGGGAATAACGTCAGACTGAAAGATAGAGAAGCCCAGAACAAAACAGGGCCGACAACAGATGACCTCAGGAAGGGTGAAATGCATAATGGCCTGTTATTGGCTGGGGCTGGGGAAGATGTACTAATGGCAGTGATACAAAGATGTGAACAGTAGAACTAGTAGGATGACTAGATGACTAGCCTGGGTGGGGGGAGGGAGGGGGTAGCTAACTCAAGGCCTATGGACCTAATGTAACTCAACAATACCATAATAAATGTAGGAAAGTTGTTGACACTTTGCTGGGTCATAATCAGAGAAGGGTGACACAATCAGCTGGAGTAACTCAGCAGGTCAGTCAACATCTCCGGAGAAAAGGAACAGGTGGCGGTTTGAGTTGAGACCCTCCCTCAGAGTCTCACACAATATAAATCTGAGAAGGGCATTCACCTTTACTGACACACTCCTCGTATTAGACCAATAGAAATGACATTCATTATTTCTGCAAATGAAGTATGTGAGAGTGAAAAGTAGAGGGAGTGAGAGAGGAAGAGAGAAAGGGAGAAAGAAAACAAACAAGAAAGAAAGTGAAAGATAAACGAGAAAAGAGAAAGGAGAGTAAGAGAAGAAGAGAGCATGAAAGAAAGAGATAATTAATTAATACTAGACTATGTGGGACCTGTTGGGTCCCATGCTCACACAGGAGAGCTGGTCCCCCAACACAATATTCCACCTCTCCACCAATTCCAATATTGGTGGCCAGTGGGGGTGGGCTTTCTGGAGTGCTCCTATGGGTGTTGTGGGCTGACGAGACTGGTTTACAGAGGGCTAGTATAGACATTGTGGGCCAAATGAATTATTGGGTTGGCAGCTCATTCAAGCCTGATGTGCTGGCTGCTCACTCACGGCTGGTGGGCTGGCAGTTGACTCGTGGCTATTCCTTGATATTCCATTTCAAGCAGGGTGCAAGGCCACCAAATTCAAGTGCAGTTTCATGCCACTTCAAGCAGGGTACAACGCCACGAAATGCAAATGTAGTTTGATGCCATTTCAAGCAGGATGCAAAGCCACCCAATTCAAGTGCAGTTTCATGCCATTTCAAGCAGGGTGCAAGGTCACCAAATTCAAGTGCATTTTCATGCCACTTCAAACAGGGTGCAGGCCGCAAAATTCGTGCAGTTTCATGTGACTTCAAGCAGGGTGCAAGTTCAAACCTCAACCACCACCAACCATTTGCTGTGCTTTAGTTCAAACCAACCACATTTTCATTTTCAAACCACATTAAAGGCACTCAAAGTCGGTAAAACCACACTTACAGTTTAATGAACATGTGTTCAGTGTTATTCACAGCTCAGATGGAGAGACGTGACCCTCTCGCTTTCCTCCATCTTGCAGAGTGACTGAGGCACTCAACACTTTGGGGTTTTATAGTCCCTCTGGAAGGGGCATGGCCTTTTTTATGGATGTAACTAGGAAAATGGACAAGGGAGTCAGTGGATGTAGTGTACCTGGACTTTCAGAAAGCATTTGATAAGGTCCCACAGGAGATTAATGGGCTAAATTAGGGCACATGGTATTGGCGGTAGAGTACTGACATGGATAGAAAATTGGTTGGCGGACAGGAAACAAAGAGTAGGGATTAATGGGTCTCTTTCAGAATGGCAGGCAGTGACTAGTGGGGTACCACAAGGCTCGCTGCTGGGACTGTAGCTATTTACAATATACATCAATGATTTGGATGAAGGGATTCAAAGCAACATTAGCAAATTTGCAGATGACACAAAGCTGGGTGGCAGTGTGAACTGTGAGGAGGAGGCAGGGTGAAAATGCACCCTATGAGAATGCAGGGTGACTTGGACAGGTTGGGGGAGTGAGCAGATGCATGGCAGATTAAGTTTATTGTGGCTAAATATGAGGTTATCCACTTTGGTAGCAAAAACAGGAAGGCAGATTACTCTCTAAATGGTGTCTTTGGGAAAAGGGGAAGTACAACGGGATCTGGAGGTCCTTGTTCATCAGTCTATGAAAGTAAGCATGCAGGTACAGCAGGCAGTGAAGAAAGCGAGTCATGTTGGCCTTTAAAACAAGAGGAGTCGAGTATAGGAGCAAAGGGGTCCTTCTGCAGTTGTACACAGCCCTAGTGAGACCACACCTGGAGTATTGTGCACAGTTTTGGTCCCCTAATTTGAGGAAGGACATTCTTGCTATTGAGGGTGTGCAGCGTAGGTTTACAAGGTTAATTCCCGGGATGGCGGAACTGTCATATGCTAAGAGAATGGAGCGGCTGGGCTTGTACACTCTGGAGTTTAGAATGATGAGAGGTGACCTTATTGAAACATATAAGATTGTTAAGGGTTTGGACATGCTAGAGGCAGCAAACGTGTTCCCAATGTTGGGGGAGTCCAGAACCAGGGGCCACCATTGAAGGATAAAGGGTAAACCATTTAGAACGGAGACGAGGAAACACTTTTTCTCACAGAGAGTTGTGAGTCTGTGGAATCCTCTGCTTCAGAAGGCGGCGGAGCCAGGTTTTCTGGATGCTTTCAAGAGAGAGCTAGATAGGGCTCTTAAAGATAGCGCAGTCAGGGGATATGGGGAGAAGGCAGGAACGGAGTACTGTTTGGGGATGATCAGCCATGATCACATTGAATGGCTGTGCTGGCTCGAAGGGTCGAATGGCCTACTCCTGCACCTATTGTCTATTGTCTATTGTCTATTGTCTATTGTCTATTCAGCCCTTCGAGCCAACACCGCTATTCAGTATGTTCATGGATGATCACCCAGAATCAGTACCCTGCTTTCTCCCCATATCCCTTATAGGTCCATATGTCCCATTTGTTCCTGAACTGCAGCAGGAACATTGCTGAACGTCTTCCTACAAAATGGCAAGGTATCTCTGAAAACATGAGCCTAAAATGTGATTGCTCTTGGAAGAAACGCAGGTAGAATAGGATGTTCCTGAAGAGCTGGGAGGAAGTCCTTTGTTGAAAGGGATGTTTTAGCCTCCTGTCCCTACGTTCCTGACCCACCCTAAGTCCGTTGCCACATGCGTAACGTACAGCTGCTATCACAGTCGCCCATGTATTGGGGATCCTAGAAGCCAAACACTGGCAAGGCACATGCTCTCAGTTACTGCCTAAGAAAGGTGCTTGAGTAGAGACACTACTAGGTGTTTGGATCTGAAGCAATACACAATCTGCTGGTAGAACTTGGAGGCTCTGGCGGTCTTAATTGGTGAAAACCAATGGTGAACATTTTGTGTCGAACTCCTGCATTGGGACTGGGTGTCGAGAGGTGAGGTAACCTGTGTAAAGAGGAGAGGGGGGGCGTTTGCGGCTCATGGAGTTTGAGTAGCCCTCAGTCAGGTCTGAAGGTGCGCTGCCAGATCGCACAAAATATACATTTAAAGAGTGAGAAAAGCATAAAACTAGATCAACGTGCTCCTAGTTCTGCCAACACATCTTCATAACAGACATTATGTGGATTTCTGAGCTCCAGTTTACATGAGTGGCTGCAGACTCATTAGGTGACTATTTTAAAGCCCAATCTCTGTAGCTGCAATGCTGTATTCTGCACTCGGTTTCCTTTTTGTTTTGGTGCTCACATATGGTACGATTGCATTCATGTACAGTTTGATTTGCTGCAATAGCAGGCAAAACAAAATTTTACACCATATCCTCGGTACACATAATAATAAACCAATACCAATGACAATCATATACTGTATACCTGCAAAAAAATCATAATTCCCATGATTTCACCCGGATCTATTCACAAGCTCAGGTTGCTCTGGGTAAAACAGATATCATGAATCATTCAGCACTCAGAAGAGGTACTACACAGTCTTGAGTTCCAGGTTCACTTCTGCAACAACCCCACCACTGATTTTTATTAACAGGAGCTCAGGTAGTTGACATTAAGTTGATAACAGCTTTGTGTTGTCCTTTTTTTTACTCATTCTTTTTTATGGCTTTCAAAAAGGTGTCCAATTTCATGTTAACATATAATTCTAGATCAAAAACAGAAATTGATCAAATGTACAATACATTTCCAAGCTTGTAAAAAAGTACAAGCTTTGGTTTATGGCCATAATTTGCCACAATGGGACAACCAAATGCATCTGTTGTTAGTTAGACGTTCCACATTTAGTTTTTAATTGTTTTTATCCTTCTCTGAACTGATAATGTCACAATGAAGGAAATGCATGCGACTTCAATCATTGGACAACTAGCTATATAGTTCCTCAACTTACTGAGTGGAAAAACTGTGAAATAAGTAGTCATAGGACTGAATGAATTTAAAATCCAATTAATGATGTAATGATATATAAAGAGTTGATAACTATGATAGATTTAAGGGATGAAGGATAGAAAATGAAAAAGAGGTGAAGTAAAACCTTTGCGTCTAATTTTTGCAGTTTTAACTCTTCAATACTTAAACCATGCAGATATAATTACATTGGAAATACGAGGAAGTGCTGGTTAGGCAACATCTCTGGAGAACGTGGATAGGCAATGTTTCGGGTCGGTAAACATCACCTCGCCAGCGATGCTGACTGACCCACTGAGTTGCTCCAGCATTTTATATATGTTTTTAGGAATAATTATGTTGTTATTTGTAAAGTTAATGATCAATGGCAAATACTCAGTGGGAGTAATTAATATTTATTAAGTTGTTAAAAGAATATCTAGAAGTGCAATGACTTAACACATGCCTAGTTTACATCTGTGCACACAAAAATTAATTGGTATTAATGATGATGTAGATGTTAGCCTGAAAGGTCTCGACCCGAAACGTCACCCATTCCTTCTCTCCAGAGATGCTGCCTGTCCCACTGTTACTCCAGCTTTTTGTGTCCAAATCCAAACTACCACCTGCTTTTCCTGTAGTTACTTTCATTGTTTCATTCATTCATTCATTCATTCATTCATTCATAATTTGTAGCTTTCCAATTAATTCGAGCTTGAGGCTTCACCACTGTAGCCATCCTGAGAGTGGGAACAGATCTCAGGTGCTCTGCCCAAATGATCCATTTGATTGTCTGTGCTAGCAATGGCCTTGTACTTGCTTTTACATTTCTCAGACATCGCAAATATTTAAACGTGAGAACGTGCAAACTCCACACAGACAGTACTCAAGGCCAGGATTGATCCTGGGTTCCTGGTGCTGTGAGGCAGCAGTTCATCCAGTTCTACCACTGTCCCAATCTGGATCAGAGGTTATTAATTACAAGAAGAGGTTGAACAAACTTGGATTGTTTTCTCGGTATGTCGGAGACTGAGAGGCGATCTGATAGAAGTTTACAATATAATGCAAAGAGTAGAGGTCAGATTTTTTTTTCCCAGGGTTGAATTGTCAAATATTGGGCATATGGGAGCTTTAATGTTGGAGGGAGTTAGTTTAAAGAAGATGTGCAGGGCAATTTTGTTTTAATCCCCTTCAGAGAATAGTCGCTTACAGGAATGTCTGCTTGGGTTGGAAGTAGATAAAATAGTGTTGTTGAAGAGGCTTTTAGACAGGCTCATGATTGTGCAGGGAATGGGAGGATATGGCTCATGCGCAGATAAAAGTAGTTTAATTTAGAATCACATTCGGCACAGACATCAATGGCCCAGAGGTCTCTACGTTCTAAATTTGTTAAAATCTGAAAATCTACTTCAAGGTAATTCCTCACTGCTAGATATGAGTAGTTTGAAACCAACAGAAGATAGCATAAGGGGTTGACTACCAAATAGCTGAGAGATCAATAAGTTTAAATCACATAATTTTGGAGGCTTTGTGCTTTGTGTTTTATTTCCAAGTTGGACAAACTAGTTAACGTCTTCATCTGTATTTAGCTTTTGACCACCTTTCTCCTTTCCGTCTTTAGCTTATGATCACCTTTAGTTTACGATTCCCTTACCTTGCAACACCAGAAGATGATTTGTTCTGATAAATGCACACATCTTTGAAACAGGGATCTGATTTTCTTCTTTTTACGGAGACATTCATCTTTCAACAATATATAACAGGGTCTAGGGTAACTGAATAGTCAAATATTCGTGCATATTTCTAAAGATTGTATTCAAGGAGCAGAGAGTGAGGCCACACACAAAATGGAGGAACAGCATTTCATATTCTGCTTGGGCAGCTTACAACCCAGTGGTATAAAATATTGATTTCAAGTAACCCCTGCATTCACTCTCTCACCCCTTCCCCCCCACCTTAGTTGGCCTACTAGTTCCACTAGCTGCACCCTTGTATCCCCCTTGTTGTCTAATCCTCCCCAGCCTCAATTGGCCATTGTGAGCTCCACCCTTCCTTGGTCATCGGTTGCCCACCCTGATTTGTTCTGACTGTTTCCTACCTCTAGCTCTCCCCCTTCTACTGTCAGTCCAAAGAATGGTTCTGACCCGAAACGTCACCCATCCTTATTCTCCAGAGATGCTGCCTGACCCGCAGAGTTACTCCAGCACTTTGTGTCTATCTTAGGTATAAACCAGCATCTGCAGTACCTTCCGACAGAGTATGGTTGAGGACAGTTTCTGATCTCCTGGTCGTCAGATATAGAGAGTTTGGAAATATGCAATTCCTTCAAATTTTAGATAGATTTTAGAAAGTAAAATACTTCTGAAGCCAGCCATTGCTACCACAAATATGTCACCCGATCGACACCTTCTCATCACATTAAATATTCACAAGCATCACTCCTGCAACCGCAATTGCAATGCACATCATCAACAAAATGCCCCACAGCAGTTTAGTTGGGCTGCTTTGACATCTGTAACCAAGTCGGACCAGTGGAAGGCATATCCCCCACTTACAAACTCCTCCTCTAGTCATAAGGTCATAGGTTCCAGGAGAAGAATTAGACCATTCGGCCCATCGTCTACTCTGCCATTCAATCATGGCTGATCTATCTCTCCCTCTCAACCCCATTCTCCTGCCTTATGTCCATCTCTTTTTTACATGAAGGGTGGTGGCTGTATGGAATGAGCTGCAGGAGGAGGTAGTTAAGGCAGGCACTATCGTAATGTTTAAGAAACATTTAGACAGGTACATGGATAGGGCAGGTGTAGGGGGATATGGGCCAAACACAGGCAGGTTGGACATGTTGGTCGGTGTGAGCAAATTGGGCCAAAGGGCCTGTTTCCACACTGTATAACTCCATGACTCTATGATTGAAGAATATTCTGCTTATGGCCTTACCTCTGTCAATCTGCTGATGTTTGGAGCAACACCAAACAAATCGTAGGAACACTGCACTGGAGAAAAGAAGGAATGTTGCTGCCTTAGGAAGTAGTAGTAATCTTTCAAAGGAAATAGATAATGGGGTTCCTGAAGGAAATCAGTAAAGGCAGCAGGCAGTGAATGGGTGAGAAATATTAAGGAGCACAGCCCATTTCTGGCAGCTCACTGACAGATCCAGTAATATCACGCAAAAATGGGACATGAGATGTTTTTGCTTAAGATGAACAACTCTTGTCAATGTCCTTGGAGTGCATACAGAACTGAGGAACCAGATGGTAAACGAGGATAAAGAAAATAATGCTGTGGCTGATGGGAGAGTAGAATACACATGTAGCATTGGCAAATCTATTGGCTTCACAAACTACTGCTGGTTAGGAGAATTCAGGCAAAGTGGGCACATACAGGATAGCATCAGTATAGTACTTGAGAGTTTTACTCAGACCATGATTTTACAGAGTTAGAGAAAAACAACTGCAGCATGTCTGGGAGAATGAACGGAGCACATAATTGGGTTAACATATGAGGAGTGTTTGATGGCTCTGAGCCTGTACTCGCTGGGGTTTAGGATGAGAGGGGGATATCATTGAAATCTACCAAATAATGAAAGCCCCAGATGGAATGGATGTGCAGAGGACGTTTTCCACTAATGGGAGAATGTAGGGCCAGGGGGCAGCCTCAGAATAGATGGACATACCTTTAGAATGACAATGGGGAGGAATTTATTTAGCCAGAGGGTAGTGAATCTGTGTAACTCATCGCCACTAATGGCTGTGAAGGCCAAGTCATTGAGTATTGTTACAGCAGATACTGATAGGTTTTTGGTTAGTAAGGGCATCAAAGGTTATTGTGAGAAGGTAAGAGAATGGGGTTGAGGGGAAAAAAATAGATCAGCCATGCACAAATAATGGAACAGGCTCTATGGGCTGAATGGCTTAATTCTGCTCCTAAGTCTGTAGTCTCAGATTCAGATTCAGATTCAATCTTTATTGTCATTGTACAGTGTACAGTACAGAGACAACGAAATGCAGTTAGCATCTCACCCAGAAGAGCGAACATAGAATAATGGAACAGCAAAATAAATATATGTACATTAGCAATAGTGCAATTTTTCTGGGGGAGGAGTGTCCGGGGGGGGGGTGTGTGACTGGCAATCACCAAGGTGCAGAGTTAAGTTGTGTAACAGCCGCAGGGAAGAAGCTGTTCCTAAACCTGCTGGTCCAGCAACAAAGAGACCTGTAGCACTTCCCAGATGGGAGGAGTGTAAACAGTCTGTGGCTGGGGTGAAAGCAGTCCTTGGCGATGCTGAGCGCCCTTTGCAGACATTGCTTGCTTTGGACAGCCTCAATGGAGGGGAGTGAGGAACCGGTGATGCGTTGGGCAGTTTTCACCACCCTCTGTAGTGCTTTCCGGTCGGAGACAGAGCAGTTGCCATACCATACTGTGATACAGTTGGTAAGGATGCTCTCGATGGTGCAGTGGTAGAAGTTCACCAGAATCTGAGGAGACAGATGGACCTTCTTCAGTCTCCTCAGGAAGAAGAGACACTGGAGAGCCTTCTTGACCAGTGTTGAGATATTGTGGGTCCAAGAGAGGTCATCAGAGATGTTGACCCCCAGAAACCTGAAGCTGGAAACACGTTCCACCTCCGTCCTGTTAATATGGATGGGGGTGTGCGTGCCACCCCTAGACCTTCTGTAGTCCACAATGAGCACCTTGGTCTTCTTGGAGTTAAGGGCCAGGTTGTTGTCAGCGCACCATGCTGCTAGGAGCTGGACCTCCTCCCTATAGGCCGACTCATCGTTGTTGCTGATGAGGCCAATCACCGTTGTATCATTTGCATACTTGATGATGGTGTTAGTACCATGTACAGGTGTGCAGTCGTAGGTGAAGAGGGAGTAGAGGAGGGGGCTCAGCACACAGCCCTGTGGAACGCCGGTGTTCAGGGTGAGGGTTGAAGAGGTGTGCTTGTCTAACCTAACAGACTGGGGTCTGTTGGTTAGAAAGTCCAGTATCCAGTTGCAGAGGGAGGGGTCGATGCCCAGGTCGCTGAGTTTGGTGATCAGTTTTGAGGGGATGATGGTGTTAAATGCTTAGCTGTAACCGATGAACAGCATTCCCATGTAGGTGTATCTGTTGTCGAGGTGGGAGAGGGCAGAGTGAAGTGCCGTTGAGATGGTATCCTCCGTACTCCTGTTCTTGCGGTAGGTGAACTGATAGGGGTCCAGTGTGGGAGGTAGGCAGCCTTTGAGGTGTGCCAGGACCAGCCTCTCGAAGCACTTAGTGATGATGGGAGTAAGTGCAACCGGGCGGAAGTCATTGAGGCTCGCCGCAGTGGAGTGTTTTGGCACCGGCACGATGGAGGTGGTTTTAAGGCACGTAGGGACAACTGCTTGGGCAAGTGACAGGTTGAAGATGTCAGTCCAGACGTCTGTATGCATTTGCAGCCCTGGCCACCCTTGTCTCCCACACGGACATTGACAAGAAAGATCTCGACCCGAAACGTCACCCGTTCCTTTGCTCCAGAGATGCTGCCTGTCCCGTTGAGTTACTCCAGATTTTTGTGTCTACAACTGACAACATGGTTGATGTTGTCCTTATCTAACCCACATGAGCACACAGTGAAACATGTTTAGTTGCTCGCCAGCCATAAAAACTGTTTTTTTCCCCACGAGCTGTCTACTCAACAGCCAAAAACCTGTAACCTCTTTTTACTCTGGTACTTTATTTTCACATGTTTAAATGATAATGTTTTATTTTTAATTGTTTGCTGTATATAGTGTTTTTATCCTTTTGTGAGCAAAGCACCAAGGCAAATTCCTTGTATGCATACATACCTGGCTAATAAATGTTATTCAATTCAATTCAATTCAAATTATGTTATAATCTGTAAGACATTACCATCTTTCAGAGGCTATATCCTTTAGCAAGGGAAAGTTCATGGAGTGGCAGATTCAAAGTTATTTGGAACCTATGGGCCTTCAAGGCACATAAAGATCAATTTGTCTAAGTTTCGCTTTCTAAGGAGCTAACTTTAATCTGGTAAAAGGTTGAGAATGCTTCCATTAACTTTGCTTTGAAATAAGTAACCATGAAAGCGTATGTAATCAGAAAGAGAGCATCCAATTTAATTGATTTTTTTTGCTGGGAAATGCTACACAGATGCAAGCACAATGTAATTAGGAGGGAAATCCAGTTCCCTACTAATAGATCCAACAGTCCCTAGTTACTTTTACATTGAATATTTGCATAGAAAATTCAATATCTTGTGCATCACCAGCAGACAGAAGGCTGGTAATACCCTGTAATGCATTTAGTCCAGAATGATTGACCCAGGGCAGGAGCATTGCAGTCTAATAGCTTGGTGTAGAAAGCCAGAGAAACAGGTACCCTGTATTCCAATCTGAGCACTGAAGATATATGGGTAGGAAGTTTTTTATAGGACCACAAAATAACATCCCCGCTCTGCATTGATGATGTAAATGCCAGAGTGATGCAGTCAAATCATTCTGATTTTTCTGTTAAACAAAGATCTCTATCCCTTTAAATGATAAGAATTCTGAATGTAACATTTTTTAACACATCTGCTCAGAAGAAAGTCAACTGATTTTTTTTAGTTTAGGAGTCAAATGATTCTATTGATTCAGTAAAGAACAGTGAAAGCTCTATACAGGATCAAGAGTTACAAAGAAAATTCCTGGGCATAAATACTCGCAGGCTATATTATTTGCGGATTTACTGTGTGAAACCAGAGAATATACCAAGATTGATTTTAAGACCTACCTGGCAAGTAGGCTGCTGTTTTGCTCGTCTCCAGTATGTTCGACTGACAAAAAAAAAAGGTAAGGACTATTCCAATTCAACTTTCATCAGAGATGCTTTGGTATATGTTTTGAATGAACAGTTGCACACAATATGAATGATGCCATGGGCTCATTTCATCTATTGTTAGTGCTATTACATTCCAGTTGTCTGTTATGCCACGTCTGCTAGGAGATGATATATATGACAAATTAAAAACCCGATTGCAATGACTTGTACCAAGAGTCCCCAATTGAAACCTGCAGCAATACACTGTTGAAATATAAGCAAGCCCCTCAGGAGCACATGCTGTGAAATGTGGTAGTTGGGGACTTACTGACAGATTCAGGGGTACAAATCTGGTACATCATTCTGCCATTGGGATCCGCATGGTATTCATTGTTGGAGTCCTTTGTTTTGATATAGATTGTGGTATAAAGTATTTGGTAAATTAATATCCTTACATTATTTTGTTTTAGAATTAGATCTAGATTAGTTAATTGTCACGTACACCGTATGCAGTACACAGTATGCATGATAATGATATATAGAACAATAAATACATCAACAAATGCAAAACAGCTGAATGGTGTTTCAGCATCTGAAGCAGTGTAAAAACATACCAAGGTGCAAAGATGGAAAAAACAAATGAGGTAGCGTTGAGAATAACAATATGTGGCAGCACCACCCTAAAGGGGATGTGAAAGAGGTGATTGATTCAGCAGTCTTATAGAAGCAGGGAAGAAGTAGTTTTAAATTTGGGCATCTAGGCTTTCAAGTTACTTTGAAAGGAGAAAAGGGAGTGACCAGAGTGGGAGACATCCTCGACATTACTTTGAGCATTGCTGATGCTATAGATAGTGAAGATGCACTGAATGGAAGGAAGTGAGGAGTTTGTGATGGACTTGGCTGTGCTCACTCTCGTTAATTTTATCTGCCACAGCTAACTCCTGACCACTTATTTTCCCTCGTGATTTATTTCTTAAGTATGCTCCTCAGTCCTCAAAACTCCTCTAGGGAGACACTTGATCCCAACTGGCTAAATCTGGTCCATGCCTCCTTTTATCTGGACCAGAACCTCAATTTATCTCATCATCCAGGTTCCCTTACAGCCAGATACCTTGCATTTCACTCTAACAGGAACTTATATGCCTTAAACTCTGACTATCACTCTTTTTTAAAAAAAACATTCCACTTTCTGGATGTCTCTTTGCCCGCAAACAAACTACTCCAATCAAATTCAGCAAATTTCTGTCCAACATTATCAAAGTTGTCCTTTCCCCAATTCAGAACTTTAACTGGTGGGCCCACCCTGTCTTAATCCATTACTATTTTAAACTTATTAGAACTGGGATTGCTGCTCCTAAAGCTTACCCCCCTTAGTCTAGTTCAGTAAAACACTGAGTCAAGCACTGGACCAACTAAACTTTATTTTTGAACGAACAACAAATCCCCCTATATGATATCTAAACCATGGGTTCAATCCTTGTCTCTGCCTGGCCAAGCCCTTCAGTTTCGTACAAGCAGACACTACCAAAAGGTCACGCAGTCCCAAGCGCCCTTCCGGAAACATAGAAACATAGAAATTAGGTGCAGGAGTAGGCCATTCGGCCCTTCGAGCCTGCACCGCCATTCAATATGATCATGGCTGATCATCCAACTCAGTATCCCGTACCTGCCTTCTCTCCATACCCCCTGATCCCCTTAGCCACAAGAGCCACATCTAACTCCCTCTTAAATATAGCCAACGTGCCTTAAAACCACCTCCATCGTGCTGGTGCCAAAACACTCCACTGCGGCGAGCCTTAATGACTTCCGCCTAGTTGCACTTACTCTCCCACCTCAACTACCCTCTGTGGCAGAGAGTTCCAGAGATTCACCACTCTCTGTGTGAAAAAAGTTCGAAAAAAGTTCTTCTCATCTCGTCTCTGTGTGAAAAAAGTTCTTCTCATCTCGACTACAATCTAAGTGAGGGCTATCTTTTATAGGTCAACGAACCATGAGGGGCCGAACTACATAGCAGTGGCTCGCCTCACAAGCCAATCACACATATCAATTACATTAAAGTATTATATGTCTTTCTGGGGGTGAGACAAGAAAGATACTAGGTCAATAATTAAATTTTCAACTACTTTTGAAGCAGATCCCATTCTATTCTGATAAGCCGTCCCTAAATGCCAGATTTTAATGTCATTCCAATAACACTACCATGGACATGATTGTCCTACAATTTAAGGGATCAAATTTACAACTGGTCACAAATTATTATGCATGGTAGTTAGAATTTAGGTGCAAACTTGTGTCCCCGAACCACAGAGTAATGTCCATTCCCAGGTTTCTGTATTTAATTTAAATTGCCCATCCTGACAAAGTGTTACAGTACAATGGCCTCTTTAAGTTGGAGCTCACTGATCTTTGGAGGCTTTCGGTACTTTCCCAGTTTCATGAGACTTAGTTCTTCTTCTTCACTGGTGTCAAATGTTGGGTTCTTAATTTTATGTTTATAGGGTTTGGCACTAGTGTGTGTGGAGCAGCTCTACCACCGAATCAATTATTGATTAGTGTTGATCTTTTTCTTCTTCTTCTTGAAGTAGGATCTGCAAGAGTAGGAATACCACTGTGAGGAGCAACCTTTATTATATCCTGGCATTTCCCAAATGGTTAATGTTGTTGGTGGCCTATGATCTTCTTGGGCATTGGAGGGACAGTGGTGTATTTCTCTGGGGAGCTACTTGGATGGAATTGATGGTTACACATTCTACCTGAGCTGTGTCTCCTGCCTGTTCTTGAGGGTTCACATGCTCATTTACCTCACTCCCCAGATGATGGCGTAGACAGGCAACGCTGTCCTAAAGGCCTAATAAAACTCAACAACAGCTTGATTAAATGAATTTACATTCATTTGGGTCTGCCTTAATGATTGCTGCTTTTCATTATCATTCCTATACCTCCTGCACTTGCTGATATCTCAGTGTAACTAATTCACAGCTCCCTCTTCCTCCTTAACTAGTGCCAAATCTGATTCCCTTCAAGTTTTTCTTCTTTTAACACCAGCTACTTTGTCTCCCTTCTTAATTTCTTTATTACTTTTTAGTTCTCTCCAGACTCCGGTAAGACCAGTGGTGGGGTCTGTGGATTTATGTAAATAAAGCATGGTGCACGGACTCCACCATCATCGAGAGTCACTGCGCAGCTAACCTTGAGTTCCTCTTGGTTAGATGCAGACCGTTCTATCTGCCCAGAGAGTTTGCCTCCACTGTTGTGACTGCAGCCTATATCCCACCTGATGCTAATGCCAAGCTTGCAATGAAAGAGCTGCATACTGCCATTAGCAAACAACTAGACGCACAACCCGGAGGCAGCCTTCATTGTTGCGGGTGACTTCAATCACTCCAACCTGAAGACAGTACTCCCCAAATTCCACCAACATGTCTCCTTCACCACTAGAGTAGACAAGACACTGGACAAAGTCTACACTAACATGGCTGAAGCTTATAAAGCCGTCCCCCTCCCCCACCTTGGTCAGTCTGATCACCTCTCATTGTTCCTGCTCCCTAAGTACTCCCCACTCATCAGACGGGTTAAACCCACTGTGAGGACAGTTAAAGTCTGGTCAGAGGAAGCGGACTCCACACTTCAGCAGTGTTTTGGAAACACTGACTGGAAGGCGTTTGCAGCCCAGGCCACCCTTGACTCCCACATAGACATTGATTCCTACACATGCTCTATTCTGGACTTTATAAACTCCACCATCAATAGTGTCACCTCCCTCAAACGGGTGACCATATTCCCGAATCAGAAGCCATGGATGAACAGTGAGGTCAGGCTACTGCTGAAAGCACGGGACACCGCTTTCAGGTCAGGCGATGCTCGAGCCTACAGTTCATCCAGGGCTAACCTGAAGAGGGGCATCAAGAAGGCCAAGCACTGCCATAAGCTCAGGATTGAAGAGCACTTCAACAACAACTTCGACTTCCGACGTATGTGGCAAGGCATCCAGGCCATCACAGACCTATAGACCTACCAACACCACCCCCACATCCAGCGACGCCTCCTTCCTTGAGGAGCTTAATCACTTCTATGGCCGCTTCGACAGGGACAATCTAGAGACAGCCATCAAGGCTGTGCAACCTGCTGATCACCAACCCCTCACACTCATCCCCTACGACGTGTACGTGGCATTGAGTAGGACTAATGCACGTAAGGCTGCTGGCCCTGACGGCATCCCCAGGCGCGTCCTCAGGGCCAGCGCTGCGCAGCTGACAGACGTCTGGACTGACATCTTCAACCTGTCACTTGCCCAAGCAGTTGTCCCCACGTGCCTTAAAGCCACCTCCATCGTGCCGGTGCCAAAACACTCCACTGCGGCAAGCCTCAACAACTTTCGCCCAGTTGCACTTACTCCCATCATCACCAAGTGCTTCGAGAGGCTGGTCCTGGCACACCTCAAAGGCTGCCTACCCCCCACATTGGATCCCTATCAGTTTGCCTACCGCAAGAACAGGAATACGGAGGATGCCATCTCAACGGCACTTCACTCCGCCCTCTCCCACCTCGACAACAGAGACACTTACGTAAGTAAGAATGCTGTTCATCGATTACAGCTCAGCATTCAACACCATTATACCATCAAAACTGATCACCAAACTCGGTAACCTGGACATCGACCCCTCCCTCTGCAACTGGATACTGGA